>NC_050184.1:12652285-12752285 GCF_008315115.2 Sander lucioperca
AAATTGTATATAAGGAGACAGCTAGGTAGAGAGGCCTGTCATGGTGCACTTACACTGTAAAATTACTTTTTCTATAAGTAATAAGGAATGAGCACGTCTGTAGCACAGCTCATGGTGGCCTGTTGTAACTGATACTAATGCTCAGGAGAAACTGAGCTAATTAGAGCTAAGGTCCAAATCAAACAAATAAAGGACATACCAGTATACTATCACCACACAAACCACTAAAATAAAATATATGGTTTGTTATTTGCTTTGTTTGGCTACAGAATGAGACTTTCTAGCCGGCAATTTCTGCTGGCTGTAGAGTGACTTATTAAATGTCAGAAAGAAATATCAACAGCTGCTCAAGAAATTGTTGAATAGTTCTTATTCATCAACACCTCCATCAACAATTCATGCATATACTATGATCTGGTTTTGCTTTGGGAGAGTGACGATCTTGCTGATAGCACCTAAATGAAGAAATGCCACAAAAGTGAGATCATTAAGTGCAGAAATGATTCAGTTAAGCCAAAATAATTGCATTTAAAACAGGTTGAGTTTCAAGTTAAGTATTTCAATACTGAACAGCTCATTTAATGTAAAGAATGATCTATCTTGCCATCTGAGTCCCTCATCCCACCATCCGAGGCTACATTCCCTGTGACACTTGACGCCTGATGCGTAACTAACATTATCCCTCAATTCGAAAATCATAACAAATAGGAAGGGTGGCCACCAAGTCACAGGTGTGTGGGCCAAGAGGCGTTCTGCCTTAAGGTTTACAGTTGCTGGATTACCTGCAGTCAGTCACAGGCGCTGTGTTTTGGATTCGCTCGCTTTAGCTCCGCCATCACTCCTTTGAAGAAGCCGAAATGAGATCCACCATGGTAATCACCTGGTTGGTTTGAGATGAAGCGCCGACACTCCCGATAAAGGGCGACACTTCATCACCTCCTCTCCCCAGATAGCTGAAGTTTATTAAAAAGCCCCTTTCCCAAGAGTTCCCTTTTTCCATTTTAGCCTTAATAATGGAGATGTGCAGGTTGTGATGATGCTGAGACATGTGCACGCTCATGTGTAGTCCCGATTCTTTTGTATCTCAGTGTGTGTTTCTGCATATTGTGTGCACATCCGTATTGTTGTGTGTTTGCAAATACACATGAATTTAGGCGAACGGCAGCCTCTTTCCTCTCAAGCACCAGGGCAGAGTATCAAACCTCCTGAGAGCGAGCAGACGGCTTTTTAATTTCGCTGCTCTCTGCTGCCGGTGGGCGGAATTAACAGCAATTGAAATGTGCCGAGAAGAAAGAAGTTTTTTCATCAACAGCAAACTTTGAGACCAAACTGTTATCAGACTCACTTATTCATTAAGCAATGAAAATGAGATTGAGTTTAGCTTGTGGTGGGGGGAATTTTCTTTCCTATTGTGTCTGCCAGTGCGGTGTTTTTCGTGAGGATTGTGGAATATCCGCTCAGCATTGGAGCAGATTGTAAATTATCACCCTCAGGCCACCGCCAGAGCTTCTCTTTATAGATCAGTGTTGACAAAGGCTCGGAGGACGGCTTCTGGTGGGGTGTGGAGGCTTTGGAGGTTGGGCAGCCTTTGTTGTTGACTTCTTGTCTTTTTGAACCTTCCCCTGCCAAACGAATATCAAAGCTGTGAAGTTGAGCTCAGCGTGCACACTTACCTGCTCCGGACTTTGAATACGATATATGCTGTTCTCCCCTTTTTCTTATTGTTAGATGAGCAGAAACAAAACATTTTTTGGAGGAAGGGTGAATAAATAGAATGACCCACCTTGGAGCAGCAACCTCAAGTTCATGTAAGGAGGAACTGATTAGATTAAGTAGAGGGACCATGGTGGCTTTAAAGAATCAGGGTATTGTTGAGTCCTGCTCATCAAAGCGTAAAGGGAGTTCTGAAAGAGCAAAGGGAATGGGGGGTATTATAGGTATACTGCTGTTCTATCACACACATACAAACACACACACACACACACACACACACACACACACACACACACACACACACACACACACACACACACACAATATTTATGTGTGCCCACTAGGGGTGCACGATTCAGATAATGTCACGATTCGATTCGATATTGGTTTTTAGGCTCAACATTCGATTCCAAATCGATTTTCGATTCAAAAACGATTCTCGATTTAGAAAAAAAAAAAAATGATTCACAGTATGTAAATGTAGTTACTTTTCCCATGTGATTGCAGTAGACATACAATTTAAAAGAAAAGAAACACAACAAATTAAATGTAGTTTGATATTACTTTATATGTCTTCATACAAAAATAAAAACTTTTGCATCTAAAAACTGCAAAGTGCCAAGCTTTGGCCAGCTTTCAAATACATTTAATTCAAGTATAAAATAAAACTGTTAAATAAAAAGAGCTTTTCGTTCAGAGTTCGGTGGGAGTTTAGAGCATTGAAAGAGTGCGTTGGTTGACTGGCACGTTAGGTACTTTAGGTTGTTGTTCGTCCACGTCTTTAATGTTAATCTCTGGGTGATGGTGTACCATGTGAATTCTCAAGTTTGTGGTGTTTCCAAAATACTTAACTTTCGCTTTGCAAAGCCTGCATATAGCATGATTCCTATCAAGTTCCATCTAACCCCTTGAGGTTATAAAAGCCGAAATGTGCCCAAACTCTCGCCTTCAATGAGGATGGAGCAGGTTGAACCAAACAACCACACCAACCTTACAGCACCAAAACAAATTCCTTGTATGTGTAAAAAAAGTAGTTGGCAATAAAGCTTTTCTGATTCTGATTCTGAATAATTCTTTCTGTGAGGTTTGCCATTGTTTGCGGCGACTAAACTACTTCTGCTGCACTCTCTGTTCTTTTTTTGATTATAACAAGTGCCCAGGCGTCAGTGTGAATTCGACGCAGCGCCATATGGGAATGGAAGATTTTTGGAATTCTATGAATCGATTTTGAATCGGTAGAGCTTGAATCTCGATACGAATGTGAATCAATTTTTTTGCACAACCCTAGTGCCCACAATAGGGCCTCTCAAATTTATTCTGTAACTCCAAAACCATGAACTTACCCTCTTAAGATCATAACCTTAGGGGTAATTAACACGTTTTTGTGGGGGGTCAAGTTTGGTCAGCACTGTTTTGCACCTTTTGATTTTCAACTTTCAGCCATCGTAGTTGGGCTAACGTTACCACCCAGATTCTAAAAACAGTCCTAGTAGGTTTTGTGGTGGGAGAGTCAGAAAGACCATCACACATGCACTCACCCAAGCACACTTCATCCTGCCCATTCCGGGTTAGGAAGACAGGTTCTCATGTCGGCAGATTATTCACGGGGATATCGTTCTAAATGAGGTGAAGTTATTGCTCTCTGTGAAGCGGCTCTTTTAGAAGCCACTGCCAGGGCTCGAGCTGCTCCTTTTTGTTCTGCTTTCCTTTGTTGGCCTGCATGGCAGAGTAACCTGACCCCGGACATGACAGGCGCTTAACTCAAAGAAAAAGCCTGTTTTAGCTTTGACTTTACGTTTCAAGGAACGTTTATTACGGTGAAGGTGTGTGCAGCAGCATCAGCTCTTCTATCTCTTCCTTGTCCAGATACTTGGCTCTCACTTGGATTTTCCATATTAACAAACATCGAAAAATTACTTTTGTAAAATGTACTTTCTACTTCCAAGTGCTTGGTGTTTTTTGTGTTGAGCACATCTGTGAAGTCAGTTATCAAGCAAAAATGCATACATGTTGTAGCTCCCACTTCTCAAATATGAGTGTTTACTTGTTTTTCTTTGGGGATTTGGACTGACTTATTTATTGACAATGAAATGAAGAGTTTGTTTTAAGTGGGAGGTAGAATAAAGGCACATTTGTCAAAACTAGGAAAGCGGAAACCACAAGGTATGACATTTCCAAGTTAGCACAACTTAGCACCCTCTTCCCACATTCTTCAAGTCCTCAGAGGAAGGGATTGCATGTTGCTGTTGAGTAGCTCTGGGTATTTGCTCTTTCCAGGCCTGGCCGTCTGCCTTGCAGTGGGCCTGTGAGTGTATGGAAGTACTTGTGTGGTCACTCAGTAGTGCTGTAAATGCCTGCATGCACAAACACCATGCCACTTTGATGTCTGGACCGCAAGTTTATTCAACATTGGAAGACAATCGTGTGAGACAGGACTCCGTGTGTGTGTGTGTGTGTGTGTGTGTAAGCTTTATATTCATGTACATCATGTCACCGGGAAATGCACACAAACTCCTGCTCCTCTCCTTTCAAACTCTTCT
Organism: Sander lucioperca; assembly: GCF_008315115.2. NCBI lineage: Eukaryota > Metazoa > Chordata > Actinopteri > Perciformes > Percidae > Sander > Sander lucioperca. The sequence continues at coordinate 12,656,539 of NC_050184.1, forward strand.
CCTCCCCAGTCGTCCTTCAAGTCCCCTCCTGGCCTCCAAGTCATCTGCAAACATTATTAACATACTTGATGCGATGACTGGTGGAGGATGTTTGCGCAGGACTATTATCAGTCTTCAGTACACGTTCAGTACTTCAGATGACTTCAGCTGAACAGCGGCCAAATGCAAACATCCAAGTTAATTTTTTCCATTCCAGATTTATCCACTTGCTTCATTCCTTTCCAACTTGGGAGCGTCCTGTTCTGCTCTGTCGCTCACAGAGGCCTGAGGCGTGAGGAGAATCGCGGGGGGGAACAAGTGTTTGTGGGGCACAGCCAGGCTAGATTTGGAGTTCCTCTCTGACTGGGGGGAGGGGGGGGTGTTATCTGTAGTTGGGGGTCTTCTCCTGCTGTTTGGCCTGCCCTTTTGTCTCCCTAATGACCTGGCCGCGTAAAGTTAGCCGCTCTATTCACGAGGCATTAAGGGTCATTTTACCTGACAACGGCCATTTCCCGCACAACTAGCTTGGGGGAAGGGAGTTGTTTGAGAAGTTCCTCTCGCCTGGAAAGCCACAGTGCCTTTTGGAGCGCAGTATTAACCATATCCCCAACTATATATTACTTAATTACAGCATAAGTAGGATAATAATTGGGTGATAAAAGAAACACATATATTTGCCCTGTTATCTGGTCTGTTAATGTGATAATTTGTTAATAACTTTATTGCTCCTTTTGAAGACTTTTCTTTTCACTCGCCCCCCTCCCCGTTCTGAGGTCAGAGGTCAGCGTTTAGTTGCAGCACAGCAATCGTGAAGCTGGTAGGGATTCACTGTTCAGTGTCAAGCAACTGCAGCAGGGTAGATGCTTGCTGATACATATGGTTGAACCTGGATCCTTCAATTGAGGGAAGAGTCAGCGCACCACACGACTGCTCAGTATCCACTACTTTTATAAATGCTAGGCATTTCTCCCAACTGCAGAAATGTTTTTGCAGGAATGATTTAAAAAAAATATATATATATTTCAAAACACTGAAGGGTTAACATCAGTCTTGTGTTACCGGTCACACAGATGCTCCTAAAGCATCTGTTTTGCCAGGGACTCTGAACGTGTCCTTATCAATTATGTTTAATCAACTTACAGGGACATTTATGGGACAAATGGACAAGCAGAGAAACGTTGAGCTTTCAAAGTACTGGCAGTAGCCCAGAAAGACATTGAATCTATTAAAGCGGGCTACTCAGACATATTGATTCACCCGCTATAAAAATGCCCCAGATTCTCTTCCAATTGAACTAGCAAGCAGATGTCCAGGATGAAGAAAGCATGACGTCACATTAACGTTTATAATTGGACTATGACCAAACTTTGAACCTTCCTGTAAACACTAGGTTATATAAGCCAAAGTTGGAGTAAACCAAACCTGATTAACTAAGAGAGATGATTACTTGTGTCTGTTTTAAATTACTGTGGCATGTGTAGAGCTTAGTCTGGCTTTTTTAAGTGATTTGATTCCAAAAAGGTCACATTGACAACTACACAGAAAGATCTATATTGCATGGGTAGCACTAGAATTGGTAGGAAGCTGATTTTTAGGGCAAGACAACACAGAACTAGAGAAAGTGTTAACATGTTGCTGAGTGTGACGTCATATGGTTTTTGGTTCTCATATCAGACCTCAAACATATCATGTAAACTCAAGTTGTCAGGAAAGCTGATTTAGTAGAAAACCACAAAAATGCTTTAATCAAACCAGTACCCTAACCTGGATATTCATGATTCGTGATCAGTTTTTAATGTCCACGTAAATGTACTGAGTGAGGGTTAAGGCACTAGTATGAGCCTTTTACATTAGCATTCAGTTGCCAGCCTGTGGCTATGCGCTCTAGTACCTGCTCGGTTGCTAAGGAATTGGCACTTAGGTAATGAAATGCCCATCGCTGACGGGGGCACTTGATTGTGCTGAGACTGAGAGAGTGGGGCCAAGTGAGAGGGGAATGGGAACTAGAGCAAGCGAGAGAGCTGGGGATGGGCCCAAGTGCACATTGAGCACATAGCGGAGAGCTGAAGGAGAATAAGTGGCAAGACTGCTGCTGCTGGCACAGATCCATCACCTGAGGAAGGGGCTGACTAGTCCACTTACAAAGCATTCTCTCCACAATTCTTAACTCTCAAAAATATGAAGAGGGGCAGGTTGAAAGCCCACCTTCGGTATTTTATTTAAGAATTTAGTTTGTGCCTATTAGTTATCACAAAGATTGTTTTTTTGTTTGCTTTAGCTGCTGTTTCCCTGTCCTCCCTTTCCTCTCTTCCTCTCATTTCTTTCAACTTCCTCATTTTTTAACCCTCTGCCCATTAGTTGTTTTTTTTCTCTTTCCCCTACAGACGTCCCCACCCTTTTGCTCAACCTCCATACTATACACAGTCACCTCAGTATGAGAAACAGCAAATGCTCATTATCTTCAGAGCTTCTGCCACCACTTTGGCTCCATTACCTTTAGGCCTCCCACAATCTATGACCTTTGCGCTTTTTTGACCCGTCCTCAGATTCTTCCCAGCATTGTCCTGACCTCACAGTAATTCACCAACTACATGCATGCTTCAAAAACTAGCCAGACATAACAAGACTACTCTGTACAGTATCTCACCTGCCCGCTCATTTATTACTAACCACCTCTGTGGATACTGCCAGACATGTTGAGATCTTTGATTATGTTCCTGCAATAAGGAATGGCTCAAGTTAACAATGAAACCTGAGAAGACTATTTAGTCGAGTATCTGCGCCTCTGTTGACTTTAAAAAAAAAACATTTCTCAAATTCCTTTCTCCATTCATGTTTTGTCGTCACGTGTCAGTGCACCACTGGCCTTGTTCTGGTGTAACTTCCAGCAAGATAGCGCATCCTGCACTCAGATTTAAAAGAGTGCATGGTCTGCTATCACCTGTCATTGTCTATGTCACATTGGGAAATTCTCTGAATTCTGTTTAAATGCTGACACATAGTGCTACAATTAATGCTCATTGTCATTTCCAATTAATGGGTCGGGAGATTGACTGGCCATGACGATGGCCCCGTTCCGACCTGGTGACCACTTGTGATCGGATCTCACTTCCCTGCTCTATATGCAAATAAACACATACATCATTTCTGTTTGCATATAGGCTGGTTGTATGTATTTATAAATGTCAGTCATGTACTCTCACATAAATCAAGTGAAAATAAAAAAATAAAAAGCGCTGCCCACAGTCTGTGTGCTGAGTCCGACATAAGGAGGTCTACTGAGGTGGCGGGACCTGTGCAGGAGAGACAGAGGTTTTTAAAAGTTTCTGTGTGTTCATCTCTCAGTGCGTTTGTAGCTTCTTACTGAATCTCTGTGGTTTAAAGTTTAGTTTCTATATTATATCTGCTTTATTTTACTTTTCATGTTTGTGTATAGGAGTCGTGTTAGGTTACTGCTGATGAAGACCCAACAGTTCCTGATTATGCTGCTTCATAATAAAAGCATTTAAATAACAAAATAACAGGGGAAAATTATTGTGAAGAACTTATAGGAAATTAAACCGTTTTACAGCCTTTGCTTACAGCCACTCAGTTCGCCGAAAGCGCTGTGTACCTCTGGTAACGCAAGACTCATAAATAACAGAAGGAGACGACATAGAAGCAGGTTGTTTTTTAATAAAATCCTACGTATTTGTGAATTCTGGGACGTTTTATGAAACTAAAAATGTAGAATATATATAGAAAAATAGGAAAGCAGCAAATTCTCACTTTGAGAAAGCATGTAGTCAATTAATTTTCTGTAATAATCAACTAATTGTTTCAGCACTACTGATATGAGTAATATTCTTTACAGCTGGGCAGTAAACAAAAAAAGAAGGAAAATGTTGCAAAATGGCCACTAATTAAAACTATTATTTATTTACAAATAAACATGAACTTGATGCAGTTTTTCTCCCCAACCTCACCTTACATTTTGTTGTTTTTATTTCTTCCCTAGTTGAACTGTCTGCTTAGCCCATATGGCCAGCGCACACCTTTTATTCTCCCCACTTCAAACATCATAGGAGAAATTGGTTGAAGTTGCATGCTCACTAAATTGCTACCTGTAACATGGAGGTCTTAACAAAAACCTGTGTTGTGGACACAGGTGTTTTCTTAGCAACAGAGAAGGGGAAGAATTGGGATGAGGGCGTGAGTAAGAGAAAAGGAACAATATTGAGCCTGGAGATCTCTGAGATTGAGGTACAATTTTTAGGCTAGAATATCCAGTTGAAGAACACTAATTCAGTCTTTTTCCTCACTTATTCCATGTGGGAAGCCACATACAAAAGTCCTACTCCGATCTGAATAGGTCAAGGGAGTGTATTGTGCAGGCAAACAGAGAAGGGTGAGTCTGCAGAGTCGTGTTGTGCCAACAGTAGATGATAAAGCAGCATTATAAGGACATTGTGTGGAAGTGCAAACTAGATTATGATTCTCATGGTCCCGTTGACTACATGCTTTTTCATTTTTCATTTTTTATGTTTACGTAAAGTTGGAGGAATTGTAGCGCACACTTCATGGCCAATACTATGTGAACCTCCAAAAATTATACCAATATGAAATTGTTCACATCACAACATTGGCTCTCCACAGGCTACTATTTAGGATGTTGACTAGATCTTGGAACATTGTTACAGGGATTTGTTCCCATTCAGCCTTAAGAAGATAATTTGTCAGAGATCAGCCATTGATGTTGGATGACAAGACCTGTTTTGCAGTTGGCATTCTTGTTGAAGCTGAAGGTGTTGGAGGGGTTGAGGTCAAGTCTCTGTGCAGGCCAGTTTAGTTCCACACCAAACTGGGAAAACCATTTTTATGGACCTGTGCAGGAGTGCCCTGAGTTGAGTTGAAAAACTGCAACTCAGTAGAAAAGCACCTGATGTCTTGTGTTTTTTTCCCCCATTGTCCAATCGTGATTCGGGGGTTGCCTTGCATCAATAATAAAAAAAGGCAGACTTTTTTTCTTTTTTTTTTTTAAGTTGTAGGTTTCGGTGCTCCCCATGTTTTGCAACCTGCAAAAAGTGCTCTGTCTGATCAGGGGCTAAGTCTGTGGACAGGGGAGTCCATATAGCCTACTTTTGTAGCTCCTCTCTCATAAGTGAGAAGAATAACAGCTGGAGTAAGAGGGATCCTCAGATGTGGGGATATCTGAGTCTGTTGAAAGTGTGGGTGTGAACAAATAGCACTTCATGTGGCACATATTTTCGCTTGCAGGCTTTTCTTTACACATAACATTTGGTGATTATTTACAGCAGATTAAATCTTACTGCTTTGTTAAAAAATAAAGGTCAGTTCTGCACTTAAAGGTGCCCTGCCACACATTACTTTCTGGTAATGTCTGAAGTTTTACCATGAACTCATTAATATTCAACGAGCTAAGCTGCTTGACTCCGATTGGCTAACAGCTAGCCAATGAGAGCCTGGCTATCAGCATCCTTTACCCAGCGCAACTGGGCGAGCTCATGAATAGTAATGAGCTCAGGCAACATGATGTCAGACTGACCAGCTTTTGTAATTGGCCAGATTTTTGCACTTATTTCTTTTCAGTGGCTAGAGCTGACAGAGGAGGTAGCAGTTCATTTTCACATTCACGACATAACACAAACACATATTGATCTAACATATTTTAAAAAATGCAAGTAAAAACGGTTTTGTGTGGCAGGGCACCTTTAAATACCAAATACTAGAGTTACTACCTGAGTTAGTTCTTGATTGGTCAAGCAGGCCTCCTCTGTAAACCCAGCCTTAATGACAGGAGCTCTCAGTTCACTTCTCTCCTCTCACTTGCTCATTCTGCAGTGGGAGGCAGTGATAAGTTGCCGTGATTGAAGGTTGGAATGACTCAGTGTTTGCTCATTTGGATTTGTCAATTGGGGGTGATAAGAAGCAAAGAGGACTGGTGGGAGAGACGGAGAGAGAGGTGAACAACCTGTTCATTAAAGTAGCTTGCTAATGATTTACAGTAGTTTGAGAAATGCACTCAGCAGAGTTAGTGAGCTGGAACGAGGAACAGAGGGTGAATCACAACAGCCTTGTGTGTTTCAGATTTCTGGATGTCCATGTATAGCATAATTAAACACTCAGAAGTTCAAGCAGGCATTAGTGCTATATAGGGTTGGGTATCGTTTGGGTTTTTTCCGATACTGGTGCTAAAATGATACTTTTAAAACGGTGCCTGAACCGATACTTTTAAAAAGATTTAAAAAAAAAAATGTATATATTTCAAAAATAAAAAAGGAGCACAAAACGACAGTCGGCGACATTAAAGACATTATTGCTAAGGCCATATGGTCAAAATTAAATGATTTATTAAAAATGTAATAACAATAGCTTATAACAATAACTTATTTCACCAATTTCACAATTGCTGGTAAACGACAAAACAACCACTAGATGGAAAAAGGGTGTTTTACAATAACTTTGAATGCACCACAAGGCTGGCGAGGTGAGTTTCAAGTGAACGCACCGTCTGTGTTGTTTTTCCGACAACGGCAGCTGCAGACTGTTACGTCTCGGTGTTGGAATCCTTTACAGTGAAATACAGTCACACTGTTTAACGTTAGCTGTCAGCATTTTAACCGTGTTTAATCCAGCTGCTAGCTAACGGTAGGTAGGGCTCGGCACCGAACGTCGATACTTTTATGGCACCGAAAAAAATACTCTGATCCTCTGAATATCGAAAAATTATTTATCTTTCGGTGCCAAATTTCGGTTCCAAAAGCATCTGAGCACGTAAGCGCAAGCTTACCTGTCCTCTCTGCATATTGACAGAGAGCGGAGCTCCGACTGACACACACACACACACACACACACACACACACACACACCCGCAGAGGTGCGGACGGAGTAAACTACGTCGGCTCTGCAGTTTTGTTGAAGTCACAGTGAGTGACGGCAATGCCGATAAAGAGGTTTCAAGTGTGGTTACAGTTTTTCAAAACTTCACGCAGACAGTGTTTGCTGCGATATGATATTAATGGCGAGCCGAAAGTGGTGACACTTCCTCTGAGACAAGCAGGCACAATAGTGGTTTATATGCCCTGATGACTGACTGACAGGCTGAGGTTGTAAGGCAAGGCAACTTTACTTCTACAGCACCTTTCAGCAACAAGCCAATTCAATTACATTCCTTCGCACTTAAGTTAGTTCTCCATTAGTTCAATGTTGACAACAGGGCAGTCACCAAGTTTATTTTTAACTTTTTTCTTTACATTCCTTTGCATTTTAGTTAGTTCAATATTAGCCTGTACACAATGTCATTTGTTTATTTATTTATTATTTATTATTTATAATATGTTCATGTTGTGGCAAAAAGGTTTCTCTTTTTTTGTTAATTTTTAAAGTTCTGATTGATACCAATCCTAAGTATCTGACTGGTGCACCCCTATCCAAAAGCACAACCAGTTTTATTAATGTTACTCTGAGTGAACAGTGTTACCAGAATTTTTTTATTTTGATAACTGTTTTGATTCACAATTAAGGTGGAAAATAAAGGTTTTGTGTTTAATGTATTTTTGTTGATGTTGAAATGGATTTTAAAACATATGGTATCGAAAAAAGTATTGTTAAGGAACCGGCAACGAAACTGAGGTATCGAAATTGGCACTGGATTGAAAGATTTTGAACGATGCCCATCCCTAATGGTAGGCTAACGTTACCTGCTGCCAAGTGTATTATGTTAACTATCGTCACATCCAGCAATGCTTCTGTTGCCTCTAACGTCTGTTTCGGAGCATCAGAGGGCAGCGCTGGCATTTCAGTAGCACCGAAATGAGGCACCGAAATCTGCATTACTATTCGGTCCGGTAGATACCGGTTGTTAAGGCACCGGTGCCGTATTAGCATCGGGTGTTGGTACCCAACCCTAGTGCTATAGCACCATAGATTTCTAGGCCAGTTTTGTTGTTTTACTGTATATTTTTTTTATAACATCAGTTTGATTGCAGGAAGTTTTAGCTATCTAAAAAAAACCTTCTTTATCAGTATTTTAAAATCAGTTTTATGCGTGAGCTTCATATGGGGGTTCAGACTGAACACATTCTATCTGAATCTATCTTTAGAGTGGCCATTTTGCATCAATGTTCAACAACCACAAAGGGGGAAATGCATTGTAAAGTAGCCAGAGATACCAGATATACCATAGAGATATCTCAGATATGCTATAATATGATACACCAGAATGCAATGCATCCACAACACATGTTAAGGATGGGGAACAGCTTGATCAGCCACCCAACTGCTTGACTAACATTAGGGTTGGGTATTGTTTTTTATTTTGTTCCAATAATGGTGCTAAAATTATACTTTTAAAAATGGTGCCTAAAAGGTGCCTGAACTGATATTTAAAAAAAGAAGAAGAGTACAAATTGACAGTATTTGCTAAGGCCATATGGTCTAATTTAAATGATTAATTTATAATTTAATAACAATAATTTATAACGATAACTTTCACCAGTCAATTGCTGTTAAATGACAAAAAGAAGAAGAAAAAATGACAGAAGGTTTTTTTACTATAACTTTGAATACATCGTGAGCTACAATTGAACACACTATTAAGTCCCGTCTGTGTTGTTTCTCCGATAAAGGCTCTGACGCACCAACCCGACGGCCGACCTTCGGCAGAAAAGGCAGTCGGAGTGACTGCCTCCCTGAGTTGGCGGCGCTAATCTATATTGTCGCCCAAAAAATGAAAACCGGCTACTGATTGGACGAATGCGTCACGTGGGTCTGGCTTCTCCCAAATTTCAAAGCCAGACCATAATGGCGGCTTGTTCGGAATACAATCTCATATTTTACGAAAATAGTTCACCCGAAACATGTTTCTGAAAACATTTTAAGCGAGAAATAGGCCATGCAGTTACTGAATCTGTCTTCCTTTCAGATCGACAAAGGTCAGTTTAAAAGATTTTCGTCAGATTTTGAGAGGCGTTAGTAACGCTCATCCCGCTCGTCATTTCCGGGTTAGCACTCCACCAATCAGATTGTTCATTGAGTCCGACTGCCCGCCTTCCGATTCAACAAGTGAAATCGGCCCAAATGAAGGCCTACGGCTCCTCCGACTGACGATGTCACAGAACACAGCGAACAGACTCGAGTCACCGACCTCGCCAGACTGTCCGACGGCCGATAAACGAGTTGGTGTGTCAGCGCCTTAACTCTGATAGTGGCCATGGTGCAGCTAGTCTACTAGGTCTTTAGCTGCAGACTGTTGCACGTCCCTGTGTTGGAATCCTTTCGATTGAAATACAGTCACACTTTACACCGTTTAGCTGTCAGCATTTTAACTGTGTTTAAGCCAGCTACTAGCTAACGTTAACTGCTGCTAAGTGTAGTGTTAACTAGCGTCACGTGCAGCGATGCTTCTGTTGCCTCTAAGCTGAGCACCAGAGAGCAGTGCAATGAGGCATCATAATCCGTGTGAAGGGTTTTGGTACCCAAAAACCCAGAAGGATTTTTGGAACATAGGACAACTCCTGACCCCTGCAAGTATACTGAGTCGGATCCAACTTGGAAAGATAGCTCTAATGTCCTCCATAACCTATTTTGCTTTGCAGCCCACTGGGCTTTGGGCAGAAACATAAGCCTTTTAACATCTGGTTATCATTTCTTAACATTTTAAATTGGATATTGGGATAAGCTTGGGCTAGCCGTGTGTCCCTGGGCTTGCTGTTAATGTAACTGGATTGGCTTAGCTTGTAGCAGGCAGAGAATCCCTCCTGACTTTCTCGGGGCTCATAAAGCAATCCCAGCACTTCTACTGCACAGTAATGTGTTGCTGCAGGGCTCAGGTTCAACCACGGGGGTTAAAGCCCAAACCCAAAGCATCCACCATCACCACCACCACCAGCATCCAGAACTGTAGCTTAGACAGTAGAACGACCTGCGGTCCAGTAAGCCACTGGGCTACAAACACAAAATGTTAAGTACAACAAACGACAAAACCAGCTAACTAAATCACAAAAACCTCTTAAATTTCCCTCGGGTTTAGTCTTGGTTTTTGTGAAAGCGAGGCATCTCATCTCATCTCCTGTGCATTTTATGGGACCAGAGGAAGCTCTGCAACAGTATTTGTGTGGACTGTAATATCATTGTGGTCTTCATCTTTTCACTCAAAAGTTATCTTTTTCTGGCACATTTTTACTCAAAGCTCAATTATTTTTGTTTAGCCACGGAGTGTAAGAATATAAACTCAGTTTTCATCAGTTTGCAGATAAGCTTTGTGCTTGGAGGAGTATTGAAATAGGCGATGCAAAAAGATAATGAGACAGAAAGTTTGCTTTTATTCTTTTTCCAAAGGCTAAAACACTGCATAGCTTTATAAAGGCCTACGGGAAATATCCTCTCTCAGACACAGCATTAGATCTCAGTTTATGATGTTCAGTACATTCCAGAAGTAAGATTGTAATGAAGTGTTCTAATTTACTCGTGTATCATTTTGTTTACTTCAGTTCATGACTTACCTCATTTGCCAAAATGTCTTTCTACAACCTCCAGAGAATTTACTTGTATTTGCTGCATTCAGCTGTGGGAAGAATAATTATGGTTACAATAGCAGGAGCAAGAGCTTTTCAAGATTGAATGAGGATAAATTGTCATAATGATGATGATGATGATGATGATGATGATGATAAGGAACGACAGTATTGCCGTTCTGATTGTCTGTCATGAATCTTGATGTAGAACATTATCTTCTACTAAACTCCCTTATCCCCATGCTACATGGGGCATTATGACATTATGTTGTTCAGGCATCCAGCGAAAACAGACATGATCAAAATTTGTTTGTTGAGTTAGTCTTTTTCTCCAAACTTTTCATTAACAAAGTATCCTTTGCCCTGTAAAGTACACTTCCACAAAGTCACAGTTGTTCTCCTGTAAAATATCACAGCCATTTTATTAACAGCCCTCTTCTATGAGTAGATCTTTATGCAGCTTTTGCTCCTTCAACTACAGTTATCCATCACTGTGGCTCCTCATAAAGTGAAACTTAATTTTGCTTTTAATAAATGAAATACACCCCACAAGGCTCTCTAGCAACAGGTCCTAGATCATAAAGACTACTGAAGCTCTCCACATTGGCAGGAGTATTAATTGTTTGCAAAGTTTATGACATTGCTGAGTACATAAAATGTCCCTCCCTTAATGATCTTCCATGGTTCAGCTCTTTCCCTCAGATCGACTCTACCTCCCTTGCAGTCGTCTCTTGGCAAGGGCCTTGGGTAACCATGGCGATTACCATGGGAACACCCCTGCCAAGCCTTATTAACCCCCAGCCTATCAGGATCCAGTTCTTGACAGCTGGCATATAGTGGCTCCTTCCCACCACATCCTCTCCATTGACCCAGGAAGTGCTCCCTTTTCCCATCTGGAGGTGGCCTGCAGGTTTGGAAAACCTTGGCGCCCAGCCAGTGGACATCCCAGCCAATTTTCCCCCAACTCCACAACTCATTTCTGCATGGTCGAGTTGATTACCTGCTTGGTCAAATGTGAAAGGATACCGAGAAGAAGGGGTTTGGGAGGGGTGTAGCCAAGAGGAAAGAGTTCAGTTCAGACCAAAGATTCGCGACGAGACAAGTTGAAACTTGCAACTTCTTGCAACGAGCCGGTCGGCAGCGTTCTAAAACCTGCCAGTTCACACCAATGAGACGAGATGAGATGGTGTATCATTTCCATAACAACGCCTCTTTTTACTTCCGTTCTAACTTCCGACTGTTAAGCGTTTTTGTAGCTGGATATATCATTTGTTGTTTCTAAATATGAATGTGGATGCTTGCTACAGTTGCATTTCTAGCGATGAACCGGCGATGAACATTTCTCTGATTCACTGCTTTGTTCTAACGCCGCTGGGCGCTCTCTCTCTCTTCAGCCACTCTTTAGGTCGCTTGACCATATAACGTTACTGTGCTTTTGGGCGGTCGTTGAGGCTCCGTCTAAAACTCTACCATTTCCACCAGCTGTCTGTAAATGGATTATGGATCATTTTATTTCTATAGTTTATAGCTGACTTTTCCAGCTGACTTCTCTATTGGCTGTTGAAACAGGTGACGTCTCTTATGTTAAAAAAACCAGCCTCTGGAGACTCGACCAGCTGAGTCGCAACGACACCGTCAGCTGGTTTGAGTCAAGCTGAGACGGGCCGGTTCAGACCGCTGCAACTTTTCCCTGCGACATTCTCAAACGGTTTCGTCTCGTCGTGAATCTTAGGTCTGAACTGGGCTTAACCCGGCTGCTGTGGATGAGAGTAGTGCTGTACCTCAGCTGGTGTCAACCTAAATAGTCGTAGGCCCATGCTATCCCTCTGTACTCCAATGATTGAGTGGCTGGAAGCACTACAAACCAGAGCCAAGTATAGGCTGGCAGTCATTATACCTAATAAGAAGCAGATTCTTAAAACATATGGTCCCATTGGATAAAACCCCCAGAGCTCAGAGAGGAAATGTTGTATTTCCAACTTATGAAAACAGTCTAGAAGCACCTGTCACTGTGTTAGTTTTTAATTTTAACAGCTTTTATTACATTATGTTGAACTGCTGTGGAGACAGACAGCTGTTTTAGGTTGTGTTTCGATCTATTTGCTTTCCCTATAGCTTGTAATTCAGCCATATGTTTCTAATCCAATTTAAAAATGTTAGAATCTCTCATTTTAGGATGATTTAAGTCTTATTTGTACTGATCAAAAATAAACTTGGTAAGTACCATTTGCATTAGATTATCAAAGTAGCTTTAAGGTAACTGTATATATTTATTAAGAGAACGCGATGGCTATCTTATTTCAAGAATCAATTTAGTCACAGCAGCAAATATACACATCATATTTAAATCAATTTATTTGAATGGGATCAATGCATTCCCTCACAAAGGCAAAGCAAACTTGTGCTTATAGTTAAAATTTGGTTAACTTTGAAATCCAAATAATTTTTTGAAAGTGCATGCCTCGCCCCACTCTTCTTCCTTTTTTGCAGGTTTTATTTTGTTTTATTTTTTTGTTCTGGTTTTGTCGTTTTGCAGGTATTATTTGTTAGCTATTAAATGGACTCGGAAGTATGATTGTCTGGAAGATGGTGAAAAAAGTGCTCGCTTTTAAGAAAATGGAGACCAAAATGTGCGAGTCAAAAAAACTCTCTTCTACAAACGTGTAAAATATTGTGTGATCATAATTTTCTATTTGTTTTTTTTCGTCCCCCAGTGACAGATTCTCTAAAATTCACAATATTTTACTTGTTTGTCAGGGATATTTTTTCAGTGCGTTGTGGAAATATTCTGGCGTCTTCTGTTTGCTGTGGCTGGAGCCAGCAAACCCTCAGACAGCTCTGGGGTCAGAAAGGCAGATAAGAGACAGCAGTGTCCACGGTGCTGCTGAAGCAAATATCTGTGGGCTTTATCCCCTCAGATCATAAGTTTCCTCTGCCTATTATGAACTTTTTCTTATTGTGTACATTCATTCCTATTTGTCAGCCCTGCTTGCTTTTATCATAGTGACATTCTCTCCTCCTTATCAGAGGGTTTCTGAGAAGGTTTCGGAAACATGTTGGCCTTGGTTGATTGCCAAGATTTACACTGGTGCAGTTCTCCTCATTTGCATTATTCATTTCCATTATTGCAGTTTTCATATGCTAATCTAATTATACTCATCTGGAACAGTTTGTAAATTAAACATGCAGCATAAAAACAAAATGTAGAGCCTGAGACAAATCCATGACAGGTGTAATGCTGGAGATCAGGGTGAAGTCGCTTCGCAGCCCGTTGTAATTATTTGAGCGCTGCATTTCCCTCGGCTGCTCATTTAGAAAACCTCATTGTCATGTTAAACCCTCATTAACATGACACTGGCAGACATGATGCTAATGATATTAGAAATTAGCAGTAATTCGGGCATCTGGGAGGCGTTATTTCAGGCTGTAAATGAGTGAGATCAACCTGAAGCCTGCTTTACACATGCTCATCTTGTAGCTCTTGGCTGTATTGGCTTCTTGTTTCTGTTTCCCATTCTCTGCAGTAAAGTTTAAGTTTAATCAATAAACGATATGCAGGAAAAGGAATTGTGTTTATTGGTCAGTCTGTACCACAAAACAGACTTTGTGTCTTAATTTCAAGGCCCGAACATGGTCAAAATGTGGCTGGGACTTCTTTACAATGAAATGTCCTTGACTTCTCTGACTTCATAAGAGCTGCTTGGAGTGCTACACTCTCAGCAAAGTTTAAGACTCCTAAACTTGTAATGAAATTGGCATGTTTGTCTTTCCAAGTGTGTGTTGCCATAGTGTCCAAGATAGCACTGTCAGATGAGACCAACAGACAGGTCCTCTACAATGTCCCTTCAAGATATATTTAGATGGGCAATCGTTGGTTATGTGGAACTACTTGAATCATCACTCAAGCATAGCATTTTCATCAATATTTCTTTTATATTTATGTTGACAGCTTGATGCAGCCATTTAGTTTGTTAAAATCATCTTCACAAAAGTCTTTACGCCACAGAGTCATAACACAAGCTGACCGATTCATCATGAGTTTGATTATTAAAACAAGTGTTGCATTGTGTCTGACAAAAGGATTAGAAGCATTTTACATGCTTGACTTGATTCAAAGGCTTCTGAATATAATCCCCTTCATTTGAATACCTAATGAGAATGATTCTGCCTGGATTCTCATGCATGATGTCTGTTAGAGGCAGTGATAATTATTGCTGTAAAATGTAATTGTACCTGAAATTTTGTTAGCTCCAAACAAAATCAGGAAACGGCACAATAACTCGTGTTGACTGTGTATCTTAAGAATAGTGAGTGCATGTGCAAGAGTTTTGTCAAGAATTCTCTTAAAACTTTGCCTTTACCTACAAACAACTGTGTTCCCTATGAACATCCAGCCAGTGTAAAGCTATTATCAGCAGCGATGGCAGGCCGAACAGAGGCCATTCATTAGCTTTAAACAACTGTGGCCATCTACTGTCTTCCCTACCAGTGTTTCCAAGGCACCTTAGCAACCATGTTAACAATACCAGCGT
Source organism: Sander lucioperca (assembly GCF_008315115.2). Taxonomy (NCBI): domain Eukaryota; kingdom Metazoa; phylum Chordata; class Actinopteri; order Perciformes; family Percidae; genus Sander; species Sander lucioperca. The sequence continues at coordinate 12,671,564 of NC_050184.1, forward strand.
GTGTGTGTGTGGTCCTGTCCCAGTTGTAAAAGAGGCAAGACAAAGCACTTTGCGAGCGCGGACTTTGGCTTGAGCAGGTCAAGCCGTTTCCTTAGGTGAACGCACTTATTTGTTGAGGGACAAGCCAGAGGAATGCAGCCACGGTGGCTGTGGCGTGTTTTGTGTGACATGGACTTGGCCAGGGTTTGTATATAGTAGGCCTCGTTACTGTCTCATTGACATGTGAGGCATGTTTGACCTTTGATACTTGCCTAGCCAGAGGCCATCCCTCTCCAGTCTAGTTATGGAAGACGATATGCAATAGGAAATTCAATAATGTTGGTTTTCCTAGGAAAAGTTGAATTGATGGGCGAGATTTGATAGGAGTTCTTTCAATAAGGGTTTTTGTTTTCCTGTAACTGTGTGAGGGTGACTTTCATCTCTAGAGGAGAAGAGACTGAAGCAATCCAGTGGATGCTTTTCTTAAGCGTTGATAGAGATCAATGCAGGCTCATCGTTTAGGCTGATTAGTCCATGGTCCCTGGCCTTCTCTGTAACTAATGCGCTCTTGCATTAGTTTCAGCTCCTCGGTGCTGAGGAGCTGACTTGATTTGAGCATCAGCCTTCTTTTCTATTCAGAAGAAGAATGGTCCCGTCAGCTATGCTTGGGGAGAGGGCTTCATCTCTCCACTGGTAATTAGATCACAGCCACTGCTTGCTGAGGATCCAGAGAAAAGCACATTGGGCCCACAATAAATGAATGACACTGTATGTCCACTTGTCTGGTACTGGGGGGACAACAAGGAGAATGGAATGCTTTAATGGAAATGCATAGGCGACCTGGGCAGTAGAGGCACGGAGCAGCTTCAAACTGTTCCTTTTGGAGTCCTGGTGTCAACGTGCCTTTTCAGAAGTGCCTGTGGCTGTCGTAAAATACGCAATGGATATGTTAACTTGGCTTGATTTCTTTGGGACATCGAAATGCAGGAAGCAGTCTGTGTGTGGCTCAAGACCTCGTGGGGAGAATGGGAAAATTTACTCAGAGGCCTCCCTCCACTTAGTCTTGTATTCTTTCACATTTCCCCTCAATTATGTCTTGGTTAAATTCAACCAACAATAACACCTACTTGTGTTTTAAGCAATATGTGTCTCCGTGCCAAGAACCGCAAAATGTTTGGTTGATGCTGTTTACTTGTTCTTAATGGACACTATAGTATACTATACAGTATACTCGATCAGAAGTGCTTGACAGATATTCGAATAGTTTCGGCACGTTAGATTTGGGGGGAATATGTCCCACCATTTCTGTAACTTTTCAAAACCGACGACTCAACATGATCGTGATTGGCCAGGTGTGGGTAAAGAAATTAAGCAGTTTGAAGTTCTCTCTCAAGCTCTCTTTTTTCGTTCTTGACACAACTTTCTTTTTGTGTATACAACTGAGTGCAATTGTCTTCCAGGGGAAACTGTCTGAACATGTGTGCCGTATCTCCGTATTTAAACAATACCGCATCTCTCAAATCTGGCATACTTTAACACCTCCTTCAGTCATTCCCTTTAAATTCAAGTACGAACTGTCTGTATATGTAACAATCTATAAAAACACACAACAGCCAAGATGTCAGTCATTTTGAGGACTGTACCAAGGTCAGAATCCAAGCAGGTGCCTGAAGCCCCACGTGCCCCCCCTGTCAGTTTTTGCCAGTATGCATGTTTTCTCTGTACAATGCTGGCCTTATTTAGTAGAATACCTGTGTCAGAGTGCCTCCTCACTCTGAGTTCCTTTGCAACAATGGGATCCTTTCTCATTCCCCTCCGCCTTCCTTCACTCTGTTTCCCGCTGAGAGCCCTGCAGGCAGGCTTTTTCGTCGACACATTCAATAAGACCTCTCAGCTTTGCCGTGATTCATTACTGTAGGTGAAGGTCAGTGTCATTTGCTTCAGTGCAAATGCAGAACCAGTGCAACCGTAAGCACAAGAGATGTCATATTAAGAAATGCGACCATGCAGTTGCAGTGAATTAAGGCAGTTTTTTCGGCTCTCTGATGGATTTGTGGCATGTTACCGGGAACTCATTTAGGGGAGTTTACTGGCAGTGCTACACAAAAACACACACACACACACACACACACACACACACACACACACACACACACATACACACACACACACACACACACACACACACACACACACACACACACACACACAAATATGCACATATTCGACACATACAGGACATTTGAAATCATCCTGATTTATCAGTGAGATATTTCAGCAGGTTGACAGTGAGGCTTACGCTGCCACTGCAAGTTCACTCACGTTTCCTCTGTTTGGCCTTTTGTTGTTTCTGTATAAACTCTGTGTGTTTTCACAGTTTGAAGTTCTTTCCCGCAGGCTATAATCTCTACAGAAGATACTAAAGCAGACTTGTTCTTCACAGGGCTGCACTGTAATGGTAAACATGTTCTCTCATGAGTGCAAGAGTTGTCAAACAGAGTTGTAGATTCATTTTTTATAACTTTGAATTGAGATTGCCCTGCCCCATTTGGAAAAAGTAGAATAGTCCTTACTGAAATAGCTGAAATATATCAGTATGCTAGTTTTTTTTTTCAGATTATCTAGCTATTAGCTTATTTTTAGACAGCACATTAATGATGGACAGAAGGGATCAGCCAACACCAGCAAATGAAATGTGTTTGAGCATTATTAAGTTAGAACACATACTACAATGAGTGTGTTTACATATACATGAGTAAGCTGGTTAAGAGGCTTATCCTGGTTCACATCATATTTAGGAAATGGGACAAAGAGAAATGTGGTTATTCATATCCCCGTATATATAAATAGTAGTATCCCGGTTATTGATTACTGCTATTTGCGCAGACGCCTGTAATGTTAACAAAAACAAACGAGACTAGAGCGACAGGAATTATTAAACATGTCCTCCACTTTGACTAGTGTCAGCCTGTCACTGTCAACGCGTAGGACGAGGGAGCAGTGGAGGAAGATACGCAGCCATGACTGGCGGGATAGGGTCGTCGTGATGGAGTTTAGCGACTCAGTTTCTTCATCGCTCCAGGAGTGAGACGCTTTCGCTGCCACCCTTGTTTGTGTTTCTGTTACCTCACTTGGCCGAAAAGACATGCTTGTGCAGGTTGTCGGCGGCGCTCAGAAACCTGGATGACATGTGACCATGCGTCTGTATCTCGATTTATTTCGGAATACTTAAGCCTATTCCGGTTTCTCGAAACTGGGATAAGGGCTTATCCAGGTGTTCGAAATTGGGATGTGATATTTACATGCTTTAACACAAAAACGGGATACTTCAAAAACTCAAATATAACCAGGATACTGAGGTCCATGTAAACACACTCAGTGACCGGGAGTAGAACTTGGCACTATTGTTGCTATGGTACAGGGTTAAATTCCCACTAGTACAAAATAAAGGCACACACATAAAGACGTATATGGGGTGTTCACAACATCCCAAATGGTTTGCATGGAAACAAAGTTTTGCCAATCTCAGTAAGTAACAAGAACTTTTAGTTACTGGGGCGGTAAAGTTTGAGATTTTTAAGTCATCCAAGAAGGTGAGAACGGGAGTATTGTGGGGGGAACTTGCGGCTAATGCCACACAAGCCTCCCAATCTGACCCCAAATTCAATTACACCTCTGCCTGACTGGGAAAGTCTTTGTTTGATGAACTCACTCATCTCATTGAGTTTCCAAGAGGCTCAGTGCTGCTCTGATGAGACACTCTGCTGTGTGTGTAGGGGACGGAGATGTATTCTGAATAATGCAAGCTGCGTGAATCCATGACAGAGGTATACTAGTCTACCATCCTAACTTGACCCAATTTGGGTTGGTCATCTGACTTCAGATTCAACATAAACTACAGTGACTGGTGGGTGCTGACCAAATTAATGTTTTATAAAGAAGATAAAATAAAACAGAAAAAACAGTTGGTCTTAGTGTTTTAGATGTTTTCCCAGGGTTTGTCTGTAACAAACCGTTACCAGCAGGCTAGATATAAATCGGCCCCAGCAATTACATCCTTTATCTGAGGATTTGTAAAAGTTTGTCCCTTCACACACACACACACACACACACACACACACACACACACACACACACACACACACACACACACACACACACACACACACACACACACACACCACACACATACTGGAGGAGGGGTGATTAAAAGTGAGGGAGTATGTGTTAAAGAGAGGAAGTAAGGAAGAGAGAGAGAGAGAGAGAGAGAGAGAGAGAGAATCAAGATCACAGAGCCATGCAAGTTCTCACTGCCAGAGGTCAAGGGTGACAGCCTTGAAGTGGTAGGGAGGGTGAGGAGGCTTGGGGCCTCAGGTCAGGTAGTCTCTGACTGGCTGACTGTCTGTGGGAACCATAGGTTGGGGACATGCGCGCACACACACACACACACACACACACACACACACACACACACACACACACACACACACACACACACACACACTAACAAGCGGTTAGTGTCAGAATAGATGAGGCACCACAGGTTGGAAAGAAAAATGTTCCCAACAGTTTGCTCACAAATGTGAAAACATTTTGTGTCTTGACCTCTTTCTTGTTAATAATGTTATAATTTGCTCTTTTCTTTTCATGCAATGTTTGTGAATTTTTAAGAACACTTTCAGTTAACATTTTTAATGAATTATACATATAGAGCAAATTTATTTTACCATTGTTCTCAATTTAATAATTTTAAATCTATCTGTCATTCTATTTTAGCTTATTTTTTATCTTCAGGCAATGTGTAGTGTAGAGAGACAGGAAACAACATTGGGGAAGAAAAGAGAGGGGTATGACCGAAGACAGTTTTTTTTTCTAGGTTTTTAGCTAGTTTTGTTCTGGGTGGACTTGACACAGATTTAATAACACGCAAGTTGCACATTCAGAGACTAGGCGGGGGTATATTAATAAATAATGAATGGATTAAACATCAAAATAGATAGAAAAATGTCACTTTTTTTCTATTTTTCCTCATGTGTCACGTGTTTAATGTGACAAAGTAGCCCTTATTGTTTTAGTGTCCCGCATCACCATGTGCTGTCAGAGCATTAGGCTGGTTTATTTCTCTAGAGGCAGTTTGAGCTTTAAGGAACTTTGCAGGTTTACCTGTGTAAAGCAGAAATATGCTGACTCATAGCTGTCACACTTAGCCGGTGACATGACTGTGAAATGAAAAGGTAAATCCAGCTGTAATCACCTGTGAGATCTTGACATTTCCCCACTTTAAGAATTAATAACGTCAACCTAACGCTCATAAAGCTGTCAGATTTGGAAGGTTGAAAAAGCTCAATGTCGGATGGATGCACACCAGAATGGATGAATTATATACTGCACGTAAAATGTACCATGATGGCAGACAACATGCTGTTGACGTTTCCCGTCAGAGAGTGGTGCGCGACCTCGGCTTGCGAGCTTTAAATCCGGTCGCACCGGCAACATCTACGTCACTTTGACGTCATTTTGACGTCACGATGACGCGCGCCAGCTTGGGAACGGCCAGTATAATTCACATTTAATGCAGGACAGTGAAAACACAAGATTTCTTTTCAACATGCATTGTTTTCTGTTTGCACATTTTTGTTAACTTTTGAATCATGTCTGCAGTTGGAATGAAACTTATCCATTGCCATATGCCCACAGAAGAACAATTTAGTATTAAGCATATATTAATTGGATTGGACTTTGCCAACAGCAGCCAAAAAGCTTAATGAAACAAGACGTCTTTGTTAATCAATGCACCCATTTTGGCTTAATGCACTATTCATGTTTTTAGCCCGGCACTTGTGTCGAACACTTAAGTCTCAAGTGATTCATATATCAAGGAAGCTGAGCTGCTTTCTAAAAGAAAATAGCTAAATGGGATTGAATCGTGATACATTGTGTTGCCGTGTTTTCCCCACTCTACTTAAGGCTAAATAAGATGAAATACATTGTCCTAGCCACACTGTTACTGTGAGCTTGTCTTGTCTGCAATGTAGGCTAAGCTGTACTTTAGTTTATTGTTTGGAGTTGAATAGCATTCACTGTTTAAGGAAAGGAAGGGCTGGGGATCCTATTTCTCTCATGCATTTTGGCATCTCTCTGTAATTTTATTTAACATGCATCAGTCCTACATTACGTTACATTTCCTCTATTGTCAAAGTTAGCTCTAGTTCAGGGTTCAGTTCCTCAAAGCAAGGCAGCTTACGATCTGCAGGCAAACTTTCAGCTAAGCACTCCCTATCCTCGTACTTGGAAGTTATAAGCATTTCTTGATTTAGTCATAATCCGGTTATCAGCCCAATCAGGAGCGCATACTATCTCTCAGAACAGCAACCACAACCTGTCTTCTTATTTCTTTTTCTTTTTTTTTGTCCAAACATTACACACTCATCTTCTCAGTGTCATTAATCTAAATCACTGGTGATGATTAAATATTTTTTTGTCTTTAATGGTCGACATGTTTTACTTCAGTGCCCCTGAAAGGCTTTACCTTTTAGATCCTTAACCACGGTAGAAATCCCTCCCTTCTGCAACACAAACATGGCTGTGATTTATAAATGATAACGTATCAGAGCACTGACCCCAAAACATCAAAAGGCTTCACACCTGCTGTTTGATAAGCTTGGCTTACTGTGACACGATCTGGAACTGATTGTATTCATTCATAGCTCCACGGTAACTCAAACAAAATAGTTAATGCAATAACCAGGGGGAGAAGTAACAAACCCTCAGTGTGTGTACGCTCAGTGTCCAAATGAATTGAGTCCATCCGTCTCAGTAATACCAACCCACCATCCATCCATTCATTTCACTCGGCACATATGTTGTGCGAGAAGTACAGGTCAATATGCTCCTGGCAGCCCAATCAAGGCTGATGAATACGAGAACAGCTGAGTGCAGAGCCTCTGCAGTGAAACCACATGAGGAAATGAAGGATGACCCAAGATGAGGGCTAGAATGAATATTACATGACCTTCCTTTGTATTAAACACCATGGAATTCAAATTCAACCAAAGTTTGATTGTCCTCTTGCCTTCTGACTTTCAGACTTGTTCCTATTGTTTCATTCTATTCTCAGTTTGCATATGCAGGTACAGAACAATGTGAACAAAGGGAGGCATAGTGCGACCACTGTAATGGGCTGTAAGAAAGGACGAACGCACCTCAACCAGGTTATTCTCTGCTTATACGTAGTGAGGTTCTAACTAGGGGTGGTACGGTTCACAAAACCCACGGTTCGGTTTGTATCACGGTTTTAGGATCACGGTTTTCGGTTCTGTACGGTTCTTGTTTTTTTTCTTTTAATCTTTAACACTCCAGAAATATACTTCAGCATATGATATATAGCTTAATTATCCACAATGTAGGACACATTATTAAATAAGTATATAGTTATATCATGTAATCATGCACACACTGAATTTGACTTGACTTTAAGCACATTAATGGGACCATCTCTGAGGAAAGCTAGGTGATATTTTGATACAGCAAGAGGGAAGACATTGATGATTTCAACATGCTTTTCATTTATTTGGCAAAAAAAGGAGAATGTGTATTGCCATCTACAGGAACGTTTGTGCCTTTTTAGCACATGAAGATTGAAATATTACAGAATATTAATTGAAATAACTTGCATTTATCAAACTGCCAACTTCAGTGTAGCTCTTACAAAAATGTATCCTTTAAAAGAAAAAGAGAGGAACTCTTAAAGCTCCGTCTTTTGAATAAGTCAGAATACGTTAAACATAAAAACAGTTAACATTGTTAGTTAATTTCCTATCCTGGCCTGGGCTGGGACACACAGTCATACGGTTTGATAAAGTACTTATTGGACTTATCATTGCACTTACAATAACGAGCGTAGCTGTCAGGTCCTCCTGTATACGTCTCATCTCTGTTTTTTCCTGCATCCACCGTGTGTGTGTGTGTGTGTGTGTGTGTGTTTGTGTGTGTGTGTGTGTGTGTGTGTGTGTGTGTGTGTGTGTGTGTGTGTGTGTTTGTGTGTGTGTTTGTGTGTGTGCGCGCGTCAGTCGCGGGGAGAACTGAGCAGCAGAGACCTGACAGGATCTAAACTGCAGCCGCTTCAGCGACTTTAGAGTGAAAAAACATTACAGTACATTGATGTTAAAATGTTTACAGGTTGGCAGGACGGTCTGAAATGTTTTGCACGGTCTTTAGCTGTATGTTTTGTTGGTAACTTGTCCACACCTCTTCTTTCGCGCGAAAGGGAAACACACTGGCTGAGGTCACATACGGGCACCTGACGGGCACGAGGCTACATTGCACATGCGTCGAACCGTGCGGCACACACACGCTCTGAACCGAGACAAGCGGACCGAGCGGTTCGGATGTTTTTTCATGAACCGTACCACCCCTAGTTCTAACTAATGTTTTTGTTCGGACATGATCATATGAATTTTCTTCCTGTGGGCATTGCGGTCTTACTGTACAAAACACTGTACCACAATTTGACTGGAACACATTTCAGACAGACTCGTTTTGGTAGACTCGGGTACTGTTTCTTCTGTCCCTATTTGGAATTGAAATAAGGCATTCATATTTCTTTGGCAAAGTCCTACTGACTGCCAATGTGAAATGCCTCTTTAAACACAGAAGTTTGCTTCTCTTGTGGATGATGGTGCAGATTTGGATCTAATGAAAGAATTTACAGGACTACCCGATGAATGTCTTTGTCACTCACTCTGTGCTGAGAACTCCTGACAAATCCCTCTGGGAGCTTCTGTTGTCAGACTAATTTAATTACAGGGCAGCTGAAAAAAAAAAGGCCCAACAATTGTTGGGATTTTTGACTTAATGAATTTGAAAGTTGAAACACTTGGCATCCACCATTTTCCTTTTGCCCTCATGTAGTCAGGGTCTTAAAACCCCTTGTATAATGAGTTGATAAAAACATAATGCCCCCTGGCCACAAGCTTTTTGGTAATGGTCTTAATTCTTATAAACCCCACATGACTCAACCAGAGAATTATAGACCTTGAAACATAAAATCACTCATAAGGAGGGCTCCAGAAATCATTGTACTTGCTGTACTTGATCTCTCTGTCAGGCCAGTTCTGTTCATTTGCTCAAGTCTTCACTGTTTTAACAGCAGCATCACTTCTCAGTCTTTGCACAGGTGTCAGGGGGTGAATTGAAGTCAACACGCCTGTGGAGAGCAGCACACAGTATTTATTGCCCTGACCCAATAAGTAAAGGGTCAGCGAGGAGGGGACTAGTAGGGTGGGTGGATGGAGTTGGGAGGGTTGGAAGAAGAGATGACAGAAGTGTCAGTGGGGGTTGTCTGGCTAGTGGTTCATGTTGGTTTGGGGTAGACCAAACAGCTGGAACACATGGCTGACTGTCAGCAGCCCAGAGAACGGCCTGTTCCTCCTCTCCTCCAGATCTGTTTATTTATCTCCCTTTCTCTTGGTTTGCAGAGGGCAGAGAGCAAGCTGGCCTTCAATGAGAATAGAGATGATTTAAATGAGAAAAAGAAGGCAAATGCAACTCAAGCTGCCAAGCGAGCAGCTTTGTATGACTAGACCAAGAATGGGCGTCTATTTTTTATTTTTCCAGCCAACGCTGGATGTTTCAACAAAGCACTGAATCCCGTCAGGCTCGAGGGGCTCCTCCTCCTTTCATCATGTGGATCTTGTCACCAAGGACAAACCCATGCATCTGTTTTCATTGGATGGATGGAGGATGATGACGTTTTTCTCTTTCAGTCTGTTTTAGATAGGTTTAAACCTAAGTCTGCTTTAAGAATTTTATTGATCACCTTAGAGCAGGGTTCTTCAACGTTTTTTAAACCAAGGACCCCTTAACTGAAGGAGAGACAGATCAGGGACCCCCTACTACATATATTGTATAAAATAAAGTTGCATATTAAACTGGGCCTACAATAAAGTGTAGGGCAGCCTAAAGCTTTTACACTTACCTTTTTAGTGCATAGAATACTAAGCTATAAAAATAATAATTTTCAGCATGATTTTATAAATCATCTTTTAATGTTAAACATACATGTATCTGTGGATGGCCATCTTAGTTACTACCTAAGCTAGTAAGCCTATCATCAATGGGGATTTATATTTGCTAATAATATGTTGGATTCATGTTAAGACATTTTAATTTTTGAAAAAACTTTCAAATATTACCAATAATTTTGAGGCCCCTCTGCATTGACTCTTAGGACCCACTAGGGGTCCCATACCTCCTGTTGAAGATCTCTGCCTTAGAGAGTTATTTCAGCAGCCAAGAATTAGATGGAGATACATTTGCAATGCAGAAAGTGAAATGAAATGAAACTGAGTTCCTGTTAGCCTGGAAGAACTCTTGCACTGTTGAATTTTGTCAGATTTAAAAATGTACAGTTTATAGTTGGCATTGCTCTACTTTGATTAATCCAAAGCCATTCAGTTCTCTTTGGCCCAGACCAAATGTATTGGAAATTAATTGGATTAAGTAATTTGTTGTATCTGCAAAGGTGATGTGTAAGCTATGAACAGCTTAAAGATGTAGGATAGCAATTTCATTAAAGGAGCAGTAGGTAAGACTTATAAAACTAACTTTCTGTCATATTTGCTGAAACTGACCCTATGTTCCAGTAGAACTACATGAAACAGGTCATTTAAAAAAAAAATCCTACTCCTCTGGCACCACCTACAGCCTGTAGTGCATTTGCAAAAATCCACAGCTCCCTGTTCAGATGCACCAATCAGGTCCAGGGGGGGTGTCTAACTGTGTGTCAATCACTGCTCATGCACACACATTCATTCTCACTTGTGGGGGGAGGGGCTTAGGAGAACGTTTTGGGCTTTAGCAGAAAGGGGGGAGGGACTGAGAAGTTGTTGATGTTCAAATTTTTTGGCTAAATCCTGGATCTTCCCAATCCTACCTACAGCACCTTTAAGTAAGAGGACTCACAGAAGACAGATTTAAAAAGGAATGGTCCAAATCTGTGCAGCAAGGGCCGAGATAACCTGATTTGTAGTCCTTATGCAACTCGGTAGGGCCTTTTGCTAGACAGTCCCTGCTTGATAAATGCCTACATCTTTCAAACTCCACGCTCTTAAGTTTGTATTACAGGCTTTCTATTGTCATTTTATAGTAACGCTCAATCCGAGGCAACAATGCCATCCTCAGGATTATTATTTAGGATTATTATTTTCACAGGTTGTGCAGTGAACCGATCTTTGTGTGTAAAATTGGTGATGTACCCCTTTAAGGCTGTTTTAGGTGTGTGTGTGTGTGTGTGTGTGTGTGTGTGTGTGTGTGTGCATGTGTAAGCTTGTCCTATCGTCCTTACTTTGAGAAAGTTTCCTGGTTCCCCAGTCGTCATCCCCTGCCAAGCATCCACAGCATGGCTGTAAAGACAAATCTAATGAAATTGTTGCATTGGATCCTGCATGCTTATTGCATTAAGTGCAATCAATAAATCCTTTTTGTACGCTAGCAACCTCCCGCTCCCTGAATCTCAATAAAGCTGAGTGCTCTTTGTGTAATGAAGATTGCTCGGGAACTTGATTACTTTTAGTGCCGTCGAACTTAACGGGCTGGTCTTGGCAAATGCCCCCGCCCTGTACGGGCCATTACTGGACTACTTTAATATATGGATATGCTGTTAAAAATGAGGATGCTTTATAATTTCAGCCTGTGTGTGCTGAGTCAAACTGCGTCACGGTAACAGGACAGGCCGATAGAGTTTATTGTATCCTAACAGACACTATCTTTTTCATGTGAAGTCAACTCACTAAAAGTGTCACTGTGACTCATACAAGCCATTCAGAGTGTCACTATTTGAGTTAAACATCACCATGCTGCTACTTTTGCAGCTAAAAAATGCAGACCTTGCTGCTAGAGAGCGTGCTCAAGCTTCTAAGGAGCTGTTTCCATTTGAGGTGTCACCTTCCTGTTTGGGATGTGTTTTTCAGTAGACTGCACTCTCCAGTTTGAAAAGTGTCCAACCCTTGGTGTAGGTGTCTACATCTTTGCTTTTAAAACAGCCTATGATGGTGAAATTCAGTTGGAAAATCCTTTGTTTTTTATTAATTCCAGGCCTATTTCTTAGCCAAGATATCCACCTCTAGGTTCTCTCATTGGTGCTGTTTGTGGCTTTACCTCTGTAAGCCCTAATAACGGATTGACTCAGCCTAATAGTGTGATTATGGCCCATGTCCCTTTCTTCTTCCGCCAGCGCTAAGCACAGATAAAGTAGACTTGTCCCAGTTACCTCACAGCCCACTTCCTCTCTCCTGGGTGAGAGGAGGCTTTAGGGACCTGCTGTGTATACCCGCTGCTCTTGTGGCCCAGACTAGATGGATAGGGATGGATATCACTCCTGGCTGGAATAGAGAGCGTCAACACAGAAAGGAGAGCAGTCTTGTTTTGTCTAGAGCTCTTTTCCCACTGCAGGGTATCTTTTCATCAAGGCACCAGGCTGAGTGATAAACTTAAGAGGTTCTCTTATAATCTCTATTCTCCCTCTGTCTTCCCTCCGTCACTTCCTTCCATCATCTTCTTTTAAGTATTGTCATAAAGGAGATGTGAAGCTCAGGGAACCCTTTTCACTGAAATAGCAATACGGATCACAGCAAAGTGTGTGTGATTTGCGTTCACGCTCACCATTAGTTAGCACTAATAAATGCATCATTACCTCTAGGTCTCAGGGTAAGCTAAAAAGATTACATACTGTATTTCAGAAGCTAAAAATGTAGTTCTGTCTCCTCTGTCAAGTTTATAACTACAGTTTTTAGTTTTGCTGCTTAGGTGTCCCACGATATTTGCTGCAGTGACATTACTGGGCACATGGAAACATTTTCAAAATTGATTCATAGAATTCCAAAAATCGATTCATATTTTTTAATAATAAAAAAAAAGTATGTCTACTGCAATCACATGGGAAAAGTAACTACATTTACATACTGTGAATCTTTTTTTTTTTATCAAGAATCGTTTTTGAATCGAAAATCAGTTTTTGCTAACTAACCATTAGTTAGCACTAATAAATGCATCATTACCTCTAGGTCCCAGGGTAAGCTAAAAAGATTACATACTGTACTTTGATACCGTATCACCAAATAAGGCAAGGGCAGCAGGGGTGATACATGGATTTGGATCAAACATTAATGAGACAATAATTTGTCCAAACATGGCTCTTGTCTCAAAGCTGCATTCTTTCCCCACCTCCTGCTTTGAAGTTTTATCAGATCAGTTTCCTGCGTATGATTTTCTGCTCTCATTCATATTCTGGGTCAGCAAGCTTGCCTCTGCAGTGCTCCAAATGCCTTTTTGAAATATGGATGACAAAAGGAAGACGACCACTGTGGCTCCTGCGTAATGCCAAGTGGAACCTGTTGGTGAACTAATCCTCAGGCTGTAAATATTTCAGGGCTTGTCACAGAGCTGACAGATAGTTGCCAAAGAGGAGATGGAGATGGAGTTTCTCTGTGCTGCAGTTAATACTTTTCATGTCCAGTGGGAGCTATGGACGAGTACATACTTTTTGTAACTGGGACACAAACTCACTGACTGTGAACCGTAAACACTTATTATCTCTGAAATATTTGTTGTGGACTTGTTTCTGGATACTGATTAATCCTTTCAATCTTTACTACATTTCAGCATTCATATAATTTGTCTATTCTTGTATACTGTGTTATCACTGATCTTCATCACCACCTAGACCACACTTTGCACTAATTGTACATTGACACTTTACTACATCTCAGCATTCATACAGACTGTCTGTTCTTGCATATTGTATTACTGATATACATCACTACCTAGGCCGCTATTTGCACTTTTTGTATATTATATTGTATATACAATTGTATATTGTATATTACAATTGTATATTGTCTCTTCTCTACAATTGATTACTGCTTACTGTGTTATTACTGATCTACATCACTTAATAGACCGCAACTTGCACTAACTGTAGATTGACTCTTCACTACACCTCAGCATTTATCTAGACTGTCTATTCATATACATTGTGTTATAACTGATCTACCTCACTAACTAGACCACTAGTCTAACTGTTTACTGACTCTTTACACCATCTCAGCAGTGATATAGACTCTCTGTTCACGTATATTGCATATCCATAGACTTACTTGCACCTCACTAAGTGCCGGCATTTGTAATTGCCCACTTATTCTGCACTTTATGTAGCATATTGTATTCTGTGTTCTTGTACTGTATTGAATGTGAAACTATTTGTTGTCTTGCACGCCTACGCTTGTCTTGGCCAGGTTGCTGTTGCAAATGAGAACCTGTTCTCAACGGCCTACCTGGTTAAAGTGCCCATATTATGAAAAAAATCACTTTTTCTGGGATTTGGGGTGTTATGTTGTGACTCTGGTGCTTCCACACACATACAAACTTTGAAAAAAATCCATCCATGCTGTTTAGAGTGAGATACGGTTTCTGAATGTGTCCTGCCTTCAGTCTCTGGGTGAGCTGGTCTAAATCGGCACGGCTTTCTACTTCACAAGCCGAAACGAGCAGGCTAACCGCAACCATTAGCTCATAGCGTTAGCATGCTAACGCTAATGCTAACGCTAGCATGCTAACGCTAGCATGCTAACGCTAGCATGCTACCTCGTTCTCAATAGCAAAGCACTGCTACAACACACACAAGTTCACCATAATCTACAAAAGAACTACTTACATGTGCGCCCTCATTTAGAAGTCTCCCAGCTAATCCTGCCTTGTAACTGACCGAAGTTGTAGAAACAGCCTTTCTTTTACTGTCTATGGAGCTAGCTAGCTGACATGATCTACATCTGAGCTACTGCGCATGTGCAAGTGCAATCAAAGATAGTACAGAAGAAGAAGAAGAAAAGAGGTCTCACTCTGTAGCTAAAACAGAGACCAGCTGAAAAGAGGATCTGCAGCAGTGAGAGAGAGCACTGCAGTACAACAAAAATATGGTGTTTTTTGAAAATTAAACCATGTAAACCTATTCTGGTACAACCTTACAATACAATTATGAACCTGAAAATGAGCATAATATGGCTGCTTTAAATAAAGGTTAAATAAAAATCCCGATAGTCAATAAAAAGTAATTGTCGGTGGCGCTGCTTCAGAGCAGAGCGGAGAATGGGCCACAATTTTACTTTATGTCTCATTCGCCTGTAAGCAAACACCTAATGTTATCATACAGAATGTTTAAAACAAACATGACTACTGTTAGCAATGCAGCGACGATACGCACTGAGCGCAGGCTCGTACACGGGAGGAGTAGAGTACGTGCAGCGGAGGAGGAGGCATTTCATTCGTTCTTTCCAAGCGGACCGCGAGGCAGTGATTGGTGGACGTTTTTACAGGATTACAGCAGCTACAGATGACGGATCTTTTTCGCTAATTTTTTCAAAGCCCTTAAGTTATTTATTGCCATTGGGGTGTAAAGACCATTTCAAACAATATATATGAAAAAGTATATATTGGAAATAGTTACCCTGCCTTTAAAGTAGAGCGGATAGAGGTGTTATTAGAATATACACCGGTACCATGTTAAAACCTGACAACACATGATCTTAGCTTGTCCATTTTGACAACAAATAAAGCCTGATAGTTCATTCTTGACCTAATATAGTAAAAAGTAGCATGGCAAAAAATGGTCCACTTGCTAGCTTTTTACTGTAGCTTTCAATTGCATCATGGGTGTGAATGTTGGATTGTTGGTTTCAGAAAGTAATACGTAAAAACTAGGGCTGTCAAAATAACGCGTTAATTTCGATTAATTAATCTGAGAAAAAATAACGCGTTAAAAAAAATAACGCAGATTAATCCATTCCATATTGACGTTTGACCCGGAGCCACCATTCGACTGTAAAATGAAGGAGGGAGACGAGAATGTGCTGCCTGGATCATTAACTGGAACATTTACTTGTAAAAATCTTCTTCCTGCCAACCCTGGCTACCGAAATCTGGTGCCACTGATATGCCTGCACTTCTCTCTGGTGCTCTGAAGACGATACAGGCAACACAAACACCGCTGCATGTGACGCTAGTTAACACTATACTCAACAGCAGCTAACGTTAGCCTACCGCTAGCTAGTTAACACTATACTCGACAGCAGCTAACGTTAGCCTACCGCTAGCTAGTTAACACTATACTCGACACTGACAGCAGCTAACGTTAGCCTACCACTAGCTAGTAGCTGGATTAAACACGGTTACAATGCTGACAGCTAACGCTGAACGGTGTAAAGTTTGACTGTTTTACTGTAGAGGACTGTGACTCAACAGCGGGATGTAACAATCTGCAGCTGCCGAGCTGCCGTCGGAAAAACAACACAGACGGTGCGTTCAATGAAACTAGTAAACTACAGCTTCGTGGTGCATTTGAAGTTATTGTAAATGTCCTTGGTGGTTGTTTTTCTCGTTCAACAGCAATTTACTAGTGAAATAAGTTATTGTTATTGTTATACATTATTATTAAATCACTTAATTTTGACCATATGGCCTTAGCAATAAACAAGCCGTTCTTTAATGTCACCAACTTTGTTTTCTTTTCTTTTTTTACTTTCTTAAAAAGTATTGGTTCAGGCACCGTTAATTATGTATGCGATTAATTAATCACAGAGTCTGTAATTAATTAATTTTTTTAATCGATTGACAGCCCTAGTAAAAACGTAAAACGTTTTGAAAGGTGTGCTGTCCGGAGCGGCCACTAGCTAGATAGCTAGCTAAGAGCGTTCGCCCCATGTTGGCTGAGTCCTGCAACGGCCCTGGTTCGAATCTGACCTGCGGCCCTTTGCTGCGTGTCATCCCCCATCTCTCTCCCCCTTTCACATCTATCCACTGTCACTACAATAAAGGGAAAAGCCCCAAAAAATAATAAAAAAGAAAGGTGTGCTGTCCCACAAGCAGTTCTGACCAGGTACACTGACCCCTTAAAAGCTGCTGCATGGACATAAAAAGCCTATTGTGTTGTGTGTGCATTTCTGTGTGCTGCTTCTTTTTTATTCTATTAAAACATTGCCATAAATAAACATAAAAACCTTTGGAGACATTGAGCAAATCCAACTACATCAGCTAAAACCATCTATCTAGTGGGAAGAAAAAAGAAAAATCAATACTTATTTTGTTACAATACCCAAGTCAGAGGGGCTTGATGTAATTTTGTTGTGATCAGGCAGATGCTTGCAGTACCAGTCTGAATGCAAGTATACATTTTAACCTTGAAATATGAAGATGGTTGATGATTTCTACCGTTATTTGTCTTGACTCAAAGTGCTTCCCAGAGGCAGTGTGATGGAAGACCATCTCTTTCCAGACAAAGTGTTCATTAAAGCAATAGTTTGGTTTTGAGCCCCCATAAAACCTATAGGTACCTCTGTCTAGACAGTACTTTATCAGTGCAGTGATTGTACACTCTACAAATGTGCTGATATGTGGCTTAAGCTAGGCAAACAGTGTCTAATGTTTTCTTGTCTTTCTCTTTCATGTGCTGTCTCCTCTTTTGTCCTGCCAACGCCCTACCAGGTAAGACCACTCCCTTTACTTTAATCTCCCTGTCATAATGGCCATGGTCTTTTCCCCAAACCACATCTGCTACCCCCCCCCCCCCCCTCCCATCCCCATCATAACTCATAGGACCACCGGATCTGTAGCCATAAAAGGTGGCTTGGATTTTCTGGAAACAAATGTCAGACATATTTGAATATTTAAGTTGATGAACTACTTGCTTTGTAGATATATTACTGTTCATATCTGGTTACCATCTTATGCTTTCCACACAAGCACATTTTACAATTAGTACATCAGGTTCTAGTGTATATCTGGCCAAAAGCTTTTTTGCCATTCATTTCCGGGCCATCTTGTGTGAAGAAGACACCACCTATACCCATGGCTCATCTCTACCCCACTTAACTTACTGACATGTTCTATGTAGTCATCAGCTCCTATGAATTTGACATGGTTCTGCATGAAAAATTAGTCAGTTCATGGTGTTTTAGAAGAAAAACTGGGAATTTGTTAAATTATTTATAGCACATTGAATGTGTTTTGAAAAACGTGTGTCAGCTTTTAAAAAGAGGTTGCCAAATGAGAGTGCACTGTCTATTTTGTGTGTGCTCGGTACTCTTCACAACAGCGCTCATCGAGCCCAGTCGGGGCGCTGTGTCGTGTAAGAGAACAGACAAGGACATTGAAAGTGGAGTGAAGAGCTCTGTATAATTTAAGTAGGGGAGATTACAGTGAGTAAAAGCCTAGTGCTTCATTTTAGCAGGCCCGGCAGCTGAACTGTCTGCCCTTTTGTTTTGAATTCATTGTGCATGAAGAGTGCTGATCTCCAGCTGGAGAACTGGATGGGCCTTCAAAAGCAGAAGGTTTTGCTCAGGGAGATGCCTTTGCGCTTTGATGGAACTTCAACCGCCGCTGACGATGACACGATGAAGAGCAGCAGCAGAAACAACAGAAGTTTGTGAGGGGATTGGGTGCTGTTGCCAGGGAAGGTCCCAGAAGGATGTCCTTTGTCATGCATATTAAAAGAGCTCTTCAGTCAAAACAAGGACGCTCAGTCTGTCATTAAAGCTTGCAGATGACGGAGTTCTCCTTTCATGTTTTCCCCACTCAGGGCCCTTCCCTTCCTGTTCAAGCAGTCCTAGCCAAGCCCCTTTTCCTCTAGATCCAACAAGTCCACCAAAGTAGCTTATATAACTGAGGTGCATGGACCGATGGGCTGCGACACATTCATAGCTGCTGCAATTTGCATAAATGTACACTGTTGACCAAGTGTGCAGCTGTGATAGAAAGTCAGACGCAACAGCAAGTTGCCTTCTTAAAGGTCCAGTGTGTAACGTTTTTAGTTCATTGTCAAAATCTGTGTTGCCCGTTCACAAACTTGTCCTTTTCATGAATATTTACCACCACCTTCAATTCCAAGTATTCCTTTTGGCTTGAAATTTTACATTTGCTTTTGCATGAACTGGGGTAGACGCTCCATATTCATGGGCCATCTTGAAATACATTAGCCGGTAAGGGACATACAGGACATACTGCACCGCGTTTTCGCTGTCACATGATAAACTTGCAGGTGCTGCTAATGGGTATCATCGCTTCCCGGCCCCGGCAAGTTTGAGAAGGAAACATGGAGGACCACACATATTCAAAATCCAAATTTCAGGAACAGGAGTCTTCTTCTTCACCCAGAAAAAGAAAAAGGATATTGAAAAGAGAAAAAAGCATGAAGGCTACCATAGCTGTAATATGTACATTGAACTGAGTGGCGCGAGAGAGTTGATTGCGATATATGATCTCAGTGCTAGATGGGAGAAATTTCTACACATTGGACCTTTAAGTGAAACTACGTCATCTTTCAGTGACTGATGCTGGACTAATGTGAGCGGTAGCCCAAACATTACTGAGAACATGAACATGTACAACTGCTCCTTCTCTACAGCAGTTGAATCAAAAGATTTTGGGTCTTTGATTAAGGAGGCAGTGCTGGTGCTAGTTAGCATTAGCGTTTAAGTACCTCACAGTGTGCTGTAGCATTACTGAGAAACAGTGGAGGCTTTGTGCACCGTAATAGGATTTTAGTGCTTTCTCTTTGTGGCTCAGAGAAGATTCCTGCTGATTAAATTCCAGAGCTGCCTTGCAAATTGAACCAGCTTTTAGGAATAAACACACCTGGAAGTACAAAAACTGCAGAAAGAACGTGGCTTTGATGTGTAGAATTTCCATTTAGTGCTGTTTATACCCCTTCATTGTCACTCTGGCTTATTGATTGATGTCGAGTTTTACGTAAGCTCCGGTTTGTAAAGGCAGAAGCTTCCATGTTTGCCGTAGCACGCCAAGCTCTTCTCCCTGTTTGGTGTGGGATTTCTTTGGGCCTTTCAGTGGAAGTGGCCACTACAATGGCCACATCACGCCGCTCTGAGTGAGACAAAACACCTGTCAGGAGTGGTCACGCCTTATCACAGTGCCTGTTAAAGTGGGAGGTCCTCTTGTCACTCAGTGCAGTACCCCCATCTATTCCTTAATACCATGTTTTTGAAGGAGAAAGCTCTTAAAAGGGCCTCTTCAACCATCCACCCAAGTTTACTTTTTTCATCTTGTAACTCTTCCCTGAGATGAGGTAGCCTGGTGTGTATATATTTGTGTGTGTGTGTGTGTGTGTGTGTGTGTGTGTGAAGGAATGTTCGTGTACAGCCATAACACCACCACAAACGTCGATGGTCTTGGCCACCATGTCACACACAGCAGGTCCCTCTGACATGAAAAGGGCATACTGAGCTGTTTGATATGTGTGTGTGTGTGTGTGTGTGTGTGTGTGTGTGTGTGGAGGAGGCTGGAATGCAGATTCCATGTCCTCCCAGATAATGAGATTAAGTACGTGCCATCTAAGGGAGGAATTCCAGCTATCCCTATTCCAGACGTCCAGACCTCTGCTGCTTCCACACAGAGAGCTGGTGCAGGGCAGCTCAGCATCTATACGCTGCTCTTTCTTCCGTTCTCTTAATTTAGCTACTTAACAATCAATCCAGAAATCTGTGAAATATCATCGCCGAGATGATCTAAATGTACTTGGTGACACTTTATTTTAGGGTCCCAATAGTTTTCCAATCATTTCCAAGAAAGAAAGTGATTAGGACGGGTGATTTCTTACACTGGAAAGGACTGTAATTTGTTACTAATTAAAGGCAAAATTGAAACACTATTTGATTTTCTACACTTCTACTAAATTAATTGCTAGTGTAAAATGTGAAATGTATCTATAGGCAAGCATACAGCTTTATGGATACAGATATGGAGAGAGAGGCTTCTAATTAAAGTTAATATTTACTTGGGTTTAAATGGATATCTGTCACTTGATCCAGTCATTAAGACTTTAGCAGTTTTTTTTTAAAGACACTCATCTGGAAAGCCACAGTATTTCATTACTATATAATTTCCTGTTTCTTTCCTAAAATTCTAATAAATGAGATGGGACTTACTATGTTTACTGTATCAGAACATTATCTATATTTCCCTATAATTAGGCTCGTACCAAAGTACATCATCTTTTTTTTTCCAGGAAATGTCCAATGAAATTATTAATATATTAATAACAATATATTATAGGCCTTATATAAAGTTGTTCAAGTGTTTTAATCAAATGTTTTTCATCTTCGCAATACAGTCTATTCACAATATATAAGTTAAACAGACAAACATTTCCATTCGTTCCAAATGATAAGATAACAAATAAATCAAGCCAGTAACAAAAATCAAGATGACTCCTGGAAACCTACATTTGATCCATCAAACCCCTCAGCAGGATCTGTTTTTGTTAGCTGAACTAGGCCATATTTCACGCTGACATGCATAAAAAGTTATGATACACCGGCCGACAGCAATACTAGAACTGCAGCAACATGTACATGGGAGACTTCTGGTGAACAGATATTTCACAAATGTTGCTACAAGTTTTACTGTATCATTTACCACATGTATTTCCACTCCCATGTAAATCTCTCGTCCTGTAACTCCTTCCCATGTCTACCACCATGTGTCTGTCTCTTCTGTGGAACGCTAAGAGCACTTTAGCGTAGTAAATGGTTTGCTCCGACAAAAAAACCTGTACACTTATTACGGCGTGCAAAATGATAGACCACTGTATCCCCTTTCCTTTCTAACCAGTGCTTTGAAATCATGATCACTCCCAGAGAACGGCTGTCAGGTGTCATAGAATTCAGACGCAGAAAACTCCTGAAAACTGTGTGTGTGTTCTCATGTTAATCCCTGCATGCAACCGCACCAGTGACATGACTGCCTGTGTGTTTGTGTGCATGCATGTGTGTTAAATGCTGCATGCCTCTGTACCAGTGCGGTACAGGGATCCCACACGGTGACAGGCACTGGGACACCCACCTACTTTATGGTATGTATGTGGGGATCTGTGTGAGATTTTGTGTGTGTGTGTGTGTGTGTGTGTGTGTGTGTGTGTGTGTGTGTGTGTGTGTGTGTGTGTGTGTGTGTGTGCAACTTGAGCCCCTCCACGTGACAGCTCTAGTCCCATCCTGTCCATTCACCCGTAATGACTGGCCCTCCTGAGACACACAGTCCCAGCATGGGTGACTTCCGACATGGGACTTCTCTGGCATTTTCCCAGAGCCTCTTCCTCGGTTCACAGCTAACCGAGAAAACGATGTACTGCACAGACTTCAAAGCTCTCAAAGTTTGTGTGTGTGTGTGTGTGTGTGTGTGTGTGTGTGTGTGTGTGTCAGGGGAGAATAGGGAATGAAAGGCACACCTAAGCAAAGAGTAGAGATGTCAGGTAGGAATGGTGCAGCTAAGAGAGGCAGAGACCTATAGAGAAAAGATGAAACAAGTTTATACATGTTAGAAGCTGATCTTGTGTCAGCCTGCACCTACATTCCTCTCTCTCTCTCTCTCTCTCTCTCTCTCAATTCAATTCAAGGGGCTTTATTGGCATGAAAGTTTCAATAACAATGTTGCCAAAGCTTTAGACAAAACACAATAAACAGTTATAATATACATCTATTAGTATGGCAAATTTAAAAACACAAGTTAAGCTATATTAAACAAAAAGTATATTGTAATAAAAATGTAAACAGTAAAATTAAACATTAGATATAAATATGTAGAGATATTAAAAAAATATGTAAAGATATTAAAAACTGGTGTGTGTGTGTGTGTGTGTGTGTGTGTGTGTGTGTGTATAAATGCTATTATCTCTCTCTCTCTCTCTCTCTCTCTCTTTCTCTCTGTCTCTCTCTCTGTCTCTCTCTCTCTCTCTCTCTCTCTCTCTGTCTCTCTGTCTCTCTGTGTGTAGGTGTGGAAATGCTATTTCTTTGGATCAAGTGAATCTGGTAGACAGAATTTACTCATGTGTGGCGCTGATGTATTTGTGTGTGTCGGCACAAAATGGGCTCATAATGCCATTTTAATGATGCTGTAGTAGCCTAATAATGAGCAGCCAATAATCATCATTTGCCTAATGGGCATAGCTTCACAGCTAATCACTTGGACATGGATGTGGATTTCAGTCTTTCAGTGGCTCCATCATCTTTCCTTCTCTCCCTCTCTTTACCCACAGATGTGACAGTAACACGGTTGTAAACTAGCAGTTATCATTACGTACTTCCCAACACCCCCGCTCTTTTAGTGTGGAACTGTGAGGGGCAGCATTACATGAATGCTTTGTCTACAGTATAGGAAACAGAAACAGGTACTGCAACATCAAGATACATTTTGAAAAATCTGTTTCTGTCAGCGTATCTTCTCTTTTTCTAAGGATCCCCTCGAAAATGAGATAATTCATCTCAAGGGGTAATCCTTCTAATACATACTATATTATCTTCACCTAAGTTTTAAAACTTTTGTTTTTAGTTTCATCAGCTTTAAAAAAAACTCTTCTTTTAGCAATTCTAGTGCTGTGGCTCGAGGGATGGCAATGCCATCTATCCGTTGCTATCCGTGCCGTCTATCTGTCAGTCAGCCCCTCCACCACTTTGGTCCAGACTAAAATATCAACAATTATTGGATGGATTGCCATTAAAATACGTAAACTTTCATGGTGCCCAGAGGATGAACCCTAATGGCTGTAGTGATCCCTAGATGTTTCCTCTTGCGGCACTATGAGATTCATATTTGTGGTTTTGTGTGAAATGTCTCAACTATTATATGGATTGACTTGAAATTTGATACAGCCATTCACGTCCCCCTCAGGTTGAATTGTAGTCATTTTTGTGATCCTTTGACAGAGCTAGCATGCCTTTGGACTAATCTTGTTTATGAGCAAAAACATAATTGAAACTGCCATAAATTGTACCATAGGAAGTGCCACTTGTTCAACATGTTCATACCTTACATCATTTTTCAAAAATTCTGACATGAATTAGGTACATTTCTGTCGTCCTTTCTGACAGATTTGGATATTTGTTATTTTATTGCGATTCTAGTTTACACCAGCTGACTTCACCCACACAACACCCACAAAATGTGAATGTCAGCTTTATAAATGTCAATGTCAAGTTTATAAAACGCTCTTGTATTAGTATCTAGCCTGAATGATTGCTTAACCCTACACTGTTTCCTACAGACAACGAATAGCATGAATGTAAAACATTAGGCATTTAATTTGGCCTGACATCCTTGCGCTTACATTTTTCTAAAGTAGGTCGAAGCTTGAAAGCTTTCCCGTAAAAATGCTGTCACTATTAATGAGTGTTAATAAAAGTACTGCAAAATTTTTGTGTGGGCTGTAATTAAATAAAAAAACCTGCTTTTATATCAGTGCTTGTCATCACTGTCAGCATATAGTCAATACGTGGATACTCGTGGATTGGTTGTGCTGAAATACGTAGTGGTGATGGCGGGACATCTTGGAAAGACACCAGCTTTGAGGTCTAAATCTTCCTGTCATCAAGCATAAACGCTGCTGAAGTGTCCTTGTATAAGACATCGTCCCCCCTGCTGATCTGTGACAGGCCCTCCTGACCTCTAACCTCCCTGGAAGGCTTCAAGAAAACGCCCCAAGAATCACATAACAATTATATATTGTTCATCAAAGTGTTTCAGTGGGTCCTTGTCCCTTTTACATGCTGTCTGTACTCCACTGCAGCCTGTCTCTTTCTGTCTGTTTTAGTAGATAGATGGATTGTAATTCCTCCATTGTCCCCCCTGTGGACACTCGGTATGTAACCAAACCCCTCTACTCACAAAATGGCTTAACCAGATGGCTGCATCAGAGCTATCCTGCAATGAATTCCACTTCTCCTCTTTCTCAAAGTCTTGACGGCTCCCCTTTCACTTTGCTTTATGTCTGCTCTTGAGTCAAAGACGTGAGCGTAATGGAGAACCTGAGCATCCTGCTCACTATAACCTTACACAAAACACCAGCAGTGGTTACAATGGCGTTGTAGTCTGAGTTCTTTATTGTGGCCAGTCTATAAAAAAGATCTCACCTCATGAAAGTCAGGGTGTGGTGGGAGGTGTTAGTCTATGTGTGTGTGTGTGTGTGTGTGTGTGTGTGTGTGTGTGGAGCCCTCGCTCTGTTTTCCTTATCCACTGTTTGTTTTTTTCTGCAAAGTTACGTCATATTGGGAGAGTTTAACGCTGGCTGGAAACTTGGTGCATGCATTCACAAACAAAGCAGATGCATACACAGCTTTCCATGTGGACCGTGTCATGCCAGCCATGTTGTGTGTGTGTGTGTGTGTGTGTGTGTGTGTGTGTGTGTGTGTGTGGAGAGGAGGGTCCTAGTGGCATGTTTCTTGCTCTCCCTGTGGGAACATAGGTTGCCATTGTTGGGTGGTCAGAGCCCCGGGCAGATGGAGGCGAGTTGCTGATGGTAAAGCTGGAAGGAAGCCCAAAAATACTGGGGCAGCAGGGCTCACTGGCCTGTGTGTTCGGAGTTCTGCGGGGTAATACCCTCACCCAACACACACGCACACACGCACACACACACACACACACACACACACACACACACACACACACACACACACACACACACACACACACACACACACACACACACACACAAACAAACACACACGCACACCCAAGCCACCTCTTTATTAATTGAATTATCTGTGTGGAGCAGAGTTTTTGCAGCCAAGCCCTTATTCCCATGCCACAGTTAACGGAGTTGGGCCTGACATAATCTGACAATTTTGGGAAATTTATTAAAAAAAGCCCCAGGAGCTCTCATGCTACACAGCAGTGTGGCTTTACGAGTGTGCTACTGCCATTATGATGGATACAGTTGTGTTTTCCAACAGTTATGTTTAAGCATTAGTTTTAGAGGCTACAGACGTCACTCACAAAGTAATTCACATCAGTCAGGACTACAATATCGGTGGTTACTGCATTATATCAGACCTCTCACTTTGAGGCTTGACATTGGGGAAATGATCCTTAGTGCAAACCCAGATGGTAAATGGCTCAGGATAAAGTATTCTCTCATGGGCACCACTTTCTGCGAGTCTCTCTTTTACTTTTCAAACAGCTGGAAGTGTAGCCGGCAGAAGCAAGTGGATTTCTGCTATTCCTAGGTAATCTGCTGCTGACTGGCGTAAATGTTGGGAAGCTAATGGATGTTAAAAAAAGCTGTGGTCTGTCTGCAGGCCTGCAAAACACTGCGGCCCGAGGCCAGCGCTGGATTTTTACTGCATTGTCAACATTGGCTTTCAAGGATTCATTTGGTGCTTTTTTTTAACCCCCAGGAGTTGTTGAAGGTTGGTGGCGAGAGATTAAAGATACAGGGCTTACACATCATTCTGCGTTTATTTCATATTGACTCAATGGGCTGTTTTTCATAAGAAAAACAATCAGCAACCGAAAGTGACAAGAATTTGAGCCCATACTAGCATTTTTCTTTTGTAAGAGGGCAGTCCACCACAACATAGATTTCATCTCTCCAACAAAACTATTTTCTGTTGAGCTTCTTTTCCTCTTTGGAAGTTTATTTAGGGCAGAATAAACTACATTTACTCCTGAGAGGTTACTTCCAGGGATGTAGTGAGCAGTAGGAGGGTAAACCATCCTTCTTATCTTTTCACTTTTCACTTGTTGTAAATTTAAGCCACACTATTCAAGTTGTTGACAGATGAAAATAGGGCATTATACGAATAAAAATATGACTTTTCTGGAAATGTTAGGTTGCTCTGTAATGAAAATAATAATTATTAAATTATTATAATTTGCAGCCATGGAAGTGAATAGTGACTCTACCCTAACAGCAACTGTAAGATGACCAGAAGCTCATCAATCCCAGAGCCATTAGCAACCACACACAGTTATCTGACAAAGCACATCCTCTCACGGACGAAAACGTCTGTAGGCTTTCAGCCTCAGTGGATCTGTACAAATAGATCAGATGGTGCCTGCCTGCCTGCACACCTGCTACAGCCCTTGATGATAGTGTCAAGGGATGGACACACACACACACACACACACACACACACACACACACACACACACACACACACACACACACACACACACACACACACACACTCACTCACTCACTCACTCACTCACTCACTCACTCACTCACTCACAGAGCTACATAGGTACTTGCACAGACACACACCCTCCTCCTTCTAACCCCCAGGCATGGCTGTTGAACACCGCATCAGAGACTCAGTATATGAGGCAGCATGTTGATTACAGCATTTAATTAGTGGTTCGTGACATGACTATTCTGTGATGTTATTAAATCCACCCAGAGCCAATTACACTGATTATACGCCCCTCTCCTGGTTCATTATACAAGAGGCTGGCCATATTTGCTAATAAAGTGGTCTGGTTTGGAGTCCGAAAACCCAAAAGGGAGATAGCTTAATTTTTTTCAGCTACAGGTTTCCTCGGCTGAAATACAGTTATGATTTGAACAGCGTTTTGGTTAAATAAAATGACAGACAGTTGCAGCGGTTTGTTCAGTGAGAGAAAATAAACCATTATAAAGAACTGAACCACACCGGGGTTGTGTGAAATAGCAATACATATTAATTTATGACACCGCCCTGAAGCCTTTACACTTATACACTTTCCTTCTTTTTTAATTTAGCCAAATTCCATTTAGGTTTAACTCTAGCTATTCTATGTTAAACAGCTGATTTACAGCACCATTGTAAAAAAAAAGAAACATTGAGGTTATACAATAGTTATGTTAGTGCTAGACTTGTTAACAACAAAACAATCACTGCTGGCCAAGCTAGTATATAACCACTCACTAATCTAGGGAAGTATGCACAAGTAAACAAGTCAGCAATACTGCCATTAACCTGCATATTCACTATAGTGTATGAAAGAATTTAACCCTTTTGTAACCTAACCACTTTTGTACAAGTTTTATTGAGAAATATTTCCAGGAGATTCTAAAGAGCCTCCTACATGTTGAAAAAATGGCATCCAAAACCACATATATAAATGTTACAACTTTAGAAAACAAATGGATTTTGATGTTGAAATCACTTAGTGATTAAGGCACTCAAATGGATGTGTGAAAACCGATTCATACGTTACACTACATTTTTTTTACATTACATGTAATCCAAAGCGATTTACAATTGCTATATCAGGTTGCATGCCTCTGGAGCAACTAGTGTCTTGCTCAGGGACACATTGGTTGATGTATCGCAGTGGGAATCAAACCCGTATCTCCCACACCAAAGGCATGTGTTATATCCACTGCGACATCACCACTACTACTGAAGACAGTTATTGCTGTCTGTCAGTTTGTCTGCCTGCACTCAACAATTGTTTAATGACACATGTCTGAGTGAGAGGAAGCACCTCCAAGATTGATTTGGTGATGCCACCATCAAGTAACTATAAGTTCATCAAGTTACAGGCCGCAGGAATTGTCAATCTGTCATACGTATCATTATTTTTTAGTGTGTCACATCCTCTGGCGACCACAGTTGACACAGTGGAGTTATTATTCATGCGTAATGCTTGCAGGTTTTCTTCAGCGTTGAGGATCTGGGCTGTGCAGGGACTTGTCTATAAGTGAAGTCATGCTCGAAGCAGTTTGGGAGGCTACAGATTCCTGCTTGTGGTAGTTTGGAATTCTGACAGCTGGTTAGGACGAATGAATGAGGACTGTTGATGTAAAATCAAACAAATCAATCATCTGCAAGCCAAACTGTTCAGCAGCTGCTGCAGGAAAGTTACTTTGCACCTTCCCAGATTTGCTTTTGTTGATTCTGCTGCTTGAGGCAACCTCTGTCGCCCTTTGTTTTAGATGAAATGGTTGAACCATTTCATCCTAGAGGATTATGGAAAAGGTGTGCCGAGTCAGCGATGTCCCGCCTTTGTGGCTGATACTTTCTATCACATATAAAGACCTGGCTCTTTAAAGGGGGCTGGAGAGAGATTAGAGTGACGGATATATTTTGGCATAGACATGGACTCTAACCTTAACCACATGACCTGCTTTTGGATTAAACTGGAAATTCAATAGACCAATTTCCGCAAAATACATTTCAGAAGATCAATCGTCTCGCGGGTTGGTTGCATCTATACCTTATTTTAGGCAAATTGGCTCTTCCTTTGTGAGTTTTATTTGTCTTGTGCAGGGATTTATAATTAGGTAAAATCTTCCAGAATAAGCAGAAGGAAAAGAGAAGACACAGATGAGCTTCCTGCATTTGTATGCAGCGCAGAGTGGATCAGGAGCTTACCTTAGCCAGCCAACACTCAGGAAGGTTTCTCATCAGCTCTCATTGTCAGCCAGAACACTTAAGATGATTGCTTCCCCGGTGACCTGAAATGCGTGGGAGGTTGAGATGAAAGGATGTAGAGAGGAGGAGGAAGGGGTGGAGAGAGCGAAAAAGGACAGGGGTGAAAGAAAGTGATGAGGGAGAGGGAAAGAGATGCAGGGCATCAGTACATGCTGATATCTCCACTGCGACATGATTCCTCTATTTTTCGTGGTTTTCCAAAGGTTCAACACCAGTTGTGGTCAGACTGACCTATTGAACCGTGAGCGTTAAACAGACTCGCCACTGGTCATGGAAATTCTGGCATTTAGGGAGGTGAATTCCAGACAAGGACAGTCAGAGAATTTAACAAGTTTTACTGTCTGATCAACAATCCGTGGTGGTGCTCAGATAAACTAGAGTGGAATCCAGAATGAAAAATAAACTAATCAGGAACATTTGTAGATCTGGTTTAGCAGAGGAAATGGAAATGTATGACATTTTCCATCAGGGTCATGGTGGCAGGACTGATTGAATATGTCTGTGCAGGCATCTCTGTCATTGTCCTGAGTGTACAGCTATGAGTATGTGTGCATGCACCAGGAGAGAAAGGCAGCCAGTCAGGAGACTGCTTAATAAAGTCTCTTTCGCTTTGGGAAGGATAAGAGGTGGATGCACTTCATTAACCTCAATGCCACTTACAGCACACACACACACACACACACACACACACACACACACACACACACACACACGCATGCACGCACGCGCACGAATGCACACCCACACACACACAAAGGAGAGCAGAAAAAGACAGACAAGGCTACATTGCGGGCGGAAGTACCTAAAGCACATGCCAGGCGGATGAAGATGGATGGCAACCTTTTCACTGGGTGCTTTATCTTGGCCCACACAAGACAAAAACAGCAGCTTTGTCCACATCCCATTCTGTTTTTCCAGTGAAGAATAGAGAGACAATGTCCAATGACTAAAGACCCTGACGTTTATGGATATTAATGACATGTCGGTTCGGCTTCAGATAGAGCTGCAGTGCTTTCATTGAAAGCAGAAACAATACCTGCTATCAAACCTCAGTACAATTCAGAAAATTTCCATCTTATTAAGTCCTGCATGTTCATGTTGAAATGTATTTTTCTGTCAGTTTCACTTGTTTTAGGTGTCTAAACAAGTATATGTCAGTTTCTTAAAACAAGGCTGATTACTCACTAGCATCAGGTACTGAGTCTTGTTCTGGAAAAGATGACACATTTTCTCCCCACTGATGGATCTCTTTGTGATTATAATAGTCTTAAATCATTAACTGTAGGTATTGTGTATTTCCATCTGTCGATTATTCTTGGTACAAACAAATAATCAGAAAAAAGCTCCTCTCACTGACCAACAGTCCAAAACCCAAAGATATAAAACAGAGAAACGTTTGCAGTTTTGCATTTATGCATGACAAGTGACGTCATGAGAACGTCAAATGTTGCTGATTGACTTTTTGTCAATCATTCATAATAAACTATTCAGTCAGTTGCTCAGCTATTGCCCTATCACTTTGCAGGACAGCGTGCTGAACAGATTAAATGCCTTGTTAAGATAATTGCTTTCACAGAATATAGAGTTGGTGAAGAATGCTAAATGCTTATCTTTTTACGACCCACCATTATCTTATCTGGTGAAAGACTCCAGTTTCCTTGTAGAGACAAGGTCTTCAGTTTTGGGTGGGACTGTCTTTCCTGCCCAATTTGTTTCAGTAAGAATCCTGACTGGACCGCAAATGGACATTTGCTTTTTAAATTCACGTTGCTGCTCCTTCATCACTGATTTCGCAGTCGTCTCTGCTAGTCAGCGGACATGATTGAAATCATGATATCCTTCATCTGTCTAGTGCCTGTACCCGTCAGCAGCCAAGCACGTTATACTCCTCAATTACCGTCCTCTGCACGTCCTCTGCCTTCTGGCTAATAACTTCAACCTGCATTCATCATCAGTTCAGATCTCTCATGACTGGATCAACGTTTTTGCCTAATTCCAACAGAATGTTCTGATCCTCTGTTTACGTTTGACAATTAGTGCAGCATGACATAGCTGATGGTCTTCCCCCTCATTTTCCCTCACTCTCATGCCCGCTCTTTAATTCTGTGAATCTTGCTCGGCTGATGAATTCACAAGCTTGTTAATTGGCAAAATGAAAAGCCATTTCCTCTAATAATGGATCAGAATTAATGGATCAGTCTATTTCGCTAAAAGGGGGAAAGGCGGTGTTTGTGATAGAGGTGGGAATTATCTAAAGGGAAGAGGCGGTGAAGGATGGGACCTCATAAAATAAAGGGGGGGGGGAAGGGCGTGCAGAGGATTCAGTGATGTCATCGGTGGCACAGGGATGCATGACTGGACTCATTGCTTTATGGATGGCTCTGGTGCCTCTTTGACTTTGACCAGACCGACATTAACTGCTTGTTTGAATTACGCAGCAGGGCCGAATCGGAAGGCTCGGCCGTGCCAAGCCTGCATTTAGCAGCGGACTCGTGATCCAGATCCATTTGATGAATGTGTCCGGGAGAAAGCCTTCATTGCTTAGCTGCCACAGAGAACACTTGATAAGCTTAATATGAGATGGCATTTTTAGAGTGATCTAGTGTTCTCTCAACAGCCAGGTTTCACTTTCTACTTTCAACCATGTGTGCTCAGTGGATTTTTTCATGAATTGTTTTTTTTTTTTTTTTTACCAATCAGAGCCTCAATAGTATCCGATTCCAACACTAAAAGTATTTCCACACCAAGTGCACATTTACATGCAAGATATACACACAAAACCAAGCAGGTAGTTAAATAATTTTGTTTTGATTGCTTTTTGCAACAGAAACGTATATATGTAATGTTTGGAGTTGTTTCTTCCGAAATAGAATGAATCAAGTAGTAGTAGAAAGAGTTTCTCAATCAACCTAGTCCACATAATTAGTTAACTATCTGAGTCATCACCACTGGCCACACATGACAACAAAAGCAGCCAAATGAAAGTGAATGATTGGATCAGGAAAGAGTTTTGGGTGAAACCAATACTTTTTGTGTTGTTTTAAGAAGCAAAAAACCAATAACATCATTGTTAGATATTGGAGTTCCCACCCGTTTTGTCTCTAAACCAGTGTGCATTGTTCATTTGCAAAATTGATGATTCAAATAAATGTTTCGCCTTTCACATCAAAATTTATGTTTCGCACTTTGTACAACTGAATAGGTATAATATAGGGACAGGTGTAAAATAGTGGCTTATAAAGGCTACATGCTGAACATGGCCAACAGCAAAATCAGCGGTTTTAAGATTTTATGCTTTAGCTCTGTGTGGACATGGTTTCAAGCTCCACACACACCTTGATGTTGTACAGTGTGGAGGTTTGAGGAGGAACATAATCTCTCTTGCCACAGCTGGAATGTCAGGAACGTGGGGGCCGTCAGCCTCACACGTACCCATAATGTCATCAGTTGTAGGTTTTGGTGTAAATTTATCACAGAGGAAGAGCGCTAACACAGAGCCCCTTCATATCACTGCAGCTCCCACCTTTGACTTTTCAACATGGGCAAAGCAGCAGACTGTTGCAGGGCCTGTGGGGAGACTGAGATAACTAACTAATGACTGTCAGACTTAGAGTGGGAGGAAGGGTCCACGGCCCTCTTGTCAAAATAAGAGTAACACTCAAATAGAGACGAGCCTTTGAGGCGTCTGCAGAGTCAAACG
This sequence comes from Sander lucioperca, assembly GCF_008315115.2. Taxonomy (NCBI): domain Eukaryota; kingdom Metazoa; phylum Chordata; class Actinopteri; order Perciformes; family Percidae; genus Sander; species Sander lucioperca. The sequence continues at coordinate 12,704,492 of NC_050184.1, forward strand.
TTTTTATTCATCTAGACATTTCTGTCAGGTATCTCCTCACATCACATAATCTGTGCTTTTGGATGAGTATTTCTGATACCAGACTGTATAAAGGCCATTTAATAGTATCTGATACAGGCACTTAAGCAAGACAATGAAGATGTGTCTGAACAAAGCTGGCAAAAATCCACCTCATATAGAAGTGACAATTAGTTTTTCATTATAGCAGTGACTTTTTCAGTCTGTGCTGACAGTCTAACTTGATGTCTGCTGTGGCATGTTTAATCTCTTCCCTCACACTAAATTAATCAAGGCAGGCCCAGGCCCACAGAGGAGCTGCAGATTTGCGTTGCGTGAAATTACGCTATTGTGAAAAAATTCTGCTTGAGCGAAAGGAAACCTTCTTTGCATTTCTATCTTCTCTTGTATATAATCACAATGCCACCGCACTGCATATGCAAATGGCTCATTACGAAATGTGTGCTCTGAGATTATGCTAGCCTTTACCAATTCTGTATGCACACAGTCACGCACTTCTAATCACAGGAAAACAGTCTTACATGCTTGACACCCTGATCCAACTCACCTCTAACACTATATTTAGAAAATAGATAAATAAAAACACCAAATGGTTCCAGCACGAGGACAGGCAGAGATGGTGGATCTCACTCTGCGTGGCCTCAGCAACTCAAGCCTCATTTCCCATCAGCTGAGGCAAATCCACCACAATGAAAATAAACAAATGCAAGCTTTGCTTTTTTTTATGGCGAGCAGTTGTTTGGCAAAGTCTGCCAAGGTTAGTAAATTGGGGCGACATGAAGGATGTGTTGCGTGAGGGAAACAAGTACCAAAGGGATCCTTCTCTCCTTTTTCTTGTCTCACCCTCCAGCCCATTTCTCAGCTTCTATTTATTCAAGTGGTGGAGAAAAGGAGGGGATGGTGAAAAGGGTTGTATACACCTCACAGCTGGAAACTGATAGGACTTTTTACAACCCTCAGTGTCCTGCGTGTGAGAAAATGCAGTAGTTGGTCCAAGTCCCTTAGAAATCTCCCCCCTTTCAGTTCTTGGCCCTGTTTGTGGATGACCTAAAGGCTCTCCAGTCCAGACTCACATGTGTTCTGTGAAGCTCCCATACCTCCTTTTTGAATCAGGGATCTGAAAAAGCTGCTTTTCTGCCTCCTGATGATGTCCACTCCTAGTTTACAACGGGACGACAGCCAACATTTAGTTGCATTTTAATTTTTAACCCAGACAACAAAGTGGGTTTGTGCCGGTGCACAACCACAATGACTCGACTATTAAGCATTTGGAGCAGGTTGATTATTGGAGTCACAGACTGAGTTGTCCCCTTAAAGCCTTAACCAATGTGAAAACACAGGGAGGTATTTGAAAGTGTACAATAGGGCTAGAGGGGGGAGGGAGGGATGACACATTTTTCTTCCTGTCTGTAAAATACTTCTTTTGTATGTGTGTGTGTGTGTGTGTATGTGTATGTGTGTGTGTGTGTGTGTGTGTGGGGGGGGTTGTATTGCAGTCAGCATACAACTGAGTTGCAAACAAAGACCCCCTTCCCCTTTTACAAATAAAATCTTGACTTTTTCACCTCTCCATCTTAACAGTTAACATCATTAGGATATAAAGCTGTGTTTACTGTGTATGACCCAAATTAAGGCCTGTTTTGTTTTGCTTGAGACCAGAACTTTTTTCTTTTATATAAGAAATTCTATTCATTCACTTTTTTCTATTCATTCAACTCGCTCGAAATAACTTTTGATATAGAGAACAAGCTTTTGCTGTTTGAGAGCTTGGTTTGAAGTGCCATTGACATGCTGCATCTGTCCATATAATGTGGAATAATAGTGTGTGTGGGTGGCAACATGCAGAAAGCCATTCAGAGTCCAGTGGGTCCATCTGCCATGTTTGAGGCCCTGCATATGCAGACACACACACACACACACACACACACACACACACACACACACACACACACACACACACTCTTTTTGTTCAGACACAGACCTCCTAGGTGTGTACTGTTCATTTCTGACCTTGGGATTTACCAATGAGCATTTGTGTGTGTGTGTGTGTGTGTGTGTGTGTGTGTGTGTGTGTGTGTGTGTGTGTGTGTGTGTTTCAGGAAGTCCTGTGACCGGCCACATCCCTCCCTCTCCCTCCCTCGACTCTCCCTGACATGAATCACTTAGAACCTACACATTCTAAGCTAAATGAACTCCCCCTCTCGCTCACCCTTAATCACATTAGCCTAAGTGATATGGGAACGCCAGGCCAGGCACACACTCCCTCCTACTCTGTCTGTCTTTCAACCCAAATAAATAGCCACTCCTCCAGAGCTTTAAGTTGTCTTAAGCTCCATCTTTGGATAATAGACCGTTTGCTCCCCCAAAGACCTCAGTGTGAAATAATGAGGATCAAGACGAGGGCAGAGAAAGCAGGTCGAGAGAAATGCAAGAGGGTGGAACAGAGAAGGAGAGCTGACATTGGGCTAATACCTTCCCCGGGATAAAACTCAAAAATCAAAACACCTGTTTTGTCAGGGTGCAAGGTTATTGTGCAGAACGACTACTGGATTTTTTTTTTTTATAGTTGACTGCTATTGGGGAGGGTGGTTGAATACGTTTTAATGAAACTGGCTCAAGCCTCGATGGTGGCCGTTTTGAGTGTGGTATTCGAACGTCCAACTGCAATACAATACTTAAAGCACAATCAAGACCATTTTCATGTATCTACTCTTTGCGTTGGTACAAATGTCAGATAATATTATTTGATTTGATGGCAATATGCGTCTCTGTGCAAAATGATCAGGGTTACTGGCCATGCAGAACACGGACAGAAAGTCTCCATGTGTGCCTGGTTAATAATCAATGAAGGGGACTCTGTAGTTTCTGTGCTATTCCCCGGTAAATAGCTCCCAGTTTCTGCCTGGCCCAGCCCATCTTTTATGGATGAGCCTCTTATATGCCTTGTCAACACTGCTCACCATCAATCTGCATCAGCTGGGCAAACAGCAGATTGACTGGCTGTGTGTGTGAGATAGAGAGGTCTGTGGTGTTTGTTGTGTTTTAGGTGGGTGGGTTTGGTCAGGTATACCATCTTCATAATTGTAGTACTTGGTTGGCGCTGGGCTTTGGGCCATTGAATTCAACCTGCTTATAGGCACCAAAGTTTTGTTCATAATTTTTTCATCCTGTTTTCTTTACCTCAGCGATATTTTAAATATTGTAGATGGAAGTGATTGGATTGAAACTTATTATTACTTGTGAAAAAGACTCCATTCGTTGTCTATGATCACCACTTCTTCTCATCATCCTCCTTTATCCACTTCCGGTCACTTATCCATTCCAGGTTTATCTGTCTCTTTCCGCTTCAGTCCTTCTCTTTCTCCAAAGTTGTACACATTCTGATTCTTCTGAGTCTTGTGTGCTTTTTTGAGATCTAACTTTCACTAACTGTCTTTTTTTCTTTCTTCTTTTTTCCCTCTTTGCCCACTGAAGCTCACAAATATATAGTTGCAGGTAAGCACACCAAACTGTCCTCCAGTGATTTGTCAATTTGCTGAACAGGTGGTTAATCTTCATGTGCCCTGATCAACGTCGTGGAAAAAACACATACCCTTTAATGGGAGTTTGTATCCTGTTGCATAGTTGGTTAAACTAGACCAAATAATATCTGAAGCTCTTTCTCTCTTTATGCAGGCCTAATTTGTGTGTGTGGTTTTATAAGTAATGGGAAGGATGGCTGTGACAGTGTTCACCTGTTGAATGCATGAAAAATATCTTTAAGATTTTGAGATGGGAGCCCTTTTGCTTGTACTTGCTGACAGAATTAAGTGCCATAGTCTCATGTCATACATGCTGTATGTATGTAATTTGCTGTGGTGTAATTAGGGCTGCCACAGTACATTTATCACAGCAATGCCACATTTGTGTCAAGCTGCTTGCAGAGAGCGGGCAAACTATGGCAGCACAAATGTTTTAGTCATTGAGGGTACATTTTGAAGTAAAACTATTCAATTCTTTAACTGTTACCTGGCTAATACTGTCACAGTAGGAAAGGTACAGGGGTAAATAATACAATTAATGATGGTTGAATTCCACTTAGCTGCACCAGTTTTAGGTTCCTGGCATTTTGCATGCAGGCTCACTGTCATGGTTTACTGGGACACTTAAATAGGACAGAGTCATTGTTAATGTTATTATAAACACTGTGCCTTCCCTACTATGGCAAGTTAAAATGCCTAATATGAAAAGAGAATATGCAAAGAGGCCTAAATAAATAAATAAAGCTGGTTTTGCTCACAGTCAATTCACTACTTACACACAGTAAAAGCATGAGGAATGTACAGTAAGTCCAATATTTACTCTCCTTTTGGCTCTGCTTTGGTGGGGGAGAATTCTATTTAGATTGGTTATTTTTCAGTACACAGTCATTTAATCCATAAAAAAATATTAAGTAGTGGAGCTGTAAGTACCTGTGGTCAAAAAGACAGACACACACACACACACACACACACACACACACACACACACATATATATATATATATATATATATATATATATACACTGTGCCACTGGCACCAGTAAGTTGTTTTGTAATGTCCATGCTGCAGACCTTAAGTGGGTTATTGCTTTTTATAAAATAAATATTATATAAATGAAATTATTTCTACATCTACCTCATTATACTGGGCAGCATGATAAATTATCAAACAAAAATGCTAAATTGGCTTTTATTTTTTTTATTATTTGCTTATTATATGCTGACAAATATTTGTTTAATAGTACCAGTTAACCCACTATATCACTGGAGCCTACAGCATTGCACATCTTCGGAGTTGGGAATTTGAAAATGCCCTGTATCACTCAAGTTGTCCTTAACAAGTGTGTGTGTGTGTGTTTGTGTGTGTGTGTGTGTGTGTGTGTGTGTTAAACATGTACACACCTGTGCATGACGGTGTGTGGTATCAACCCTCAAGTGAGGCGTTAGACCTTCACAAGATTATGTGGCAAGGATAAGAGTAGGGGTGAGGTCAAAGGTCATGCATGGTGGGCTTATGAAGGCTCTGGTGCTTGCAACTGTCTGTGACCTGTTCAGCGTCCATTTCCTTGGGGATCTCATTAACCGCTATACAGGCTAACCGTCCTCCACCAGCAAACAAGCACCTGCAGGAGAAGAAATCAGCACAGCCCAGAAAAGCCTTCGGACCAGGCTGAGACCGCGGCATTAATGCTGATCTTTCTTTCCTTTTGCTCAAGGCTTTGTTCAGGCTACAGGATAATAACAAGGGTGAAATCTACTTTCTTTGACTTTTGTCGTTGCCATTCCTATCCTATTCTGCCCTCCTCACATTTAGTATAGGTGCTGTTTTAATCCAATACTGTCTTGTCCTGTAACATCACAGTACAAGACGGTACACTGCGTTTTGAATCGTGTTGGTTTATTTAGTAACCTACCGTCACACATCCTGTGGTTGGTGACAGTCACAACTCAAACCAAGTTTTGCTTCATTTTAATTTGTCAATAAAAGAAGGGTAGGCAAAGGAGTTAGTGGGGCAAGGTATTTTCCTTTTTGTTGACCATTTGCTGGAACCTTTGTCACATCTGCATTGTCAGTCCACCGCAGTGCGTGACAGCACATGAATACCACATTCTGCTAGGTGCGTGGGTCTCATCACCAGCGGACCCTATTATCTGTACACCTGCATTTTCCTCAAGCACCCCCTTTCAACAAGGAACAGGTAGTTTGGCCCTTTTCAAAAGCAACGCACCATTAACAATGCACGCCAGCAGAGAGGACATCTTTTGTAGCCTCAGCTATGAATCGAGCAGATACCAATTTCCTTCGCTAGCCAAAGACAGATCCGTTGTTCCATTTGTCCGCTCCAGTGATCCCCTTTTTTTCTGAGCCAGAACTCCATTATCAGCCCTTTAATGTGACTTTCAAATGCGAGGGGATACAATTATCTGCTGTCTGGTTTGGGAGGCCAGTCTGTTCAAGTAATCAGGATGGGAGGGTTACGGCCTGTAGCTTCTGGCTCGTTAGCCTTCTGTTCCCAAAAGGGTAGGTGTCATTAATATTAAATGATAAGCTGTATGCTCCATATTAGCCAGCTTGGTGTGGATAAGTGACAGAGCCCGACCGATAAAGGATTTTTAAGGCCGATATTGATACAAATATATGGTGATTTAAAAATCCGATATTCCGATATATCGGCTGATATATATATTTTTTTAAATCCAGAAACCCGTAACAAAACATAAACAGATTTCCCTAACATTAGTTATTTGTAGTCCTCACTAAAATAATATGACAATGCTGTTTAAAAATAAACTTGTTTGTTTTATTGTCACAACAGTACAGAGGAGCATCAAAATATATTAAAGTTCTGATAAATAAAATGTATAAAAATACAAACTTAAGATATGAAACTTAAAAGGTTAAACAGAGTGTTGCCAACAGGGACATTGTAGAGCGCCCTTTGGTGGACAAACTGTGCAACGCCAACACTCAGAACATGGTTGAAGGGGGTTTCGTCCGTTTTTATTTTATTTTTTAAATATTAATTTATCGGCCATTATAAATGCCGATACCGATAGTTTGGAAAATGCCTAATATCGGCCGATAATATTGGCCCGCCGATATATCGGTCGGGCTCTAATAAGTGGCCACTACACATGTAAGTCCTTCACCTGTGCACATCTTATACTAGTATTACCCACTAGACTGTTTGCAGAGGCACACTTCCTAACTGACAGCTGACAGTTAAAGGATCTGACGTGTAGGGAGAGGTTCTCTCTTCTTTTAGCCCTTTTTAAACTGAGCCCTGGAGGTTTTCTAGCTCTTTTCCGTCTTTTAAGGCTGTTTAATTCAAAGAGATCGACATGCGAGGGTTGAAAGTAAATGACAAATGTCAAAGAGAGTTAGAGACCCACTTTAGGAATATAGTAAATCTCTGAATAGTGTAAATAGTCTGAAATAGAGATTCTCAGCTGAGACCTTGATGTCAGGACAATGTTTGATGTGTTCTTTGTATCGTTTGAAATATGTCTAAACCCAGACCGCTCAGTTAATGATCATCATACTCGTTGTTGACTCGTTGATTTACTATTTCTTAAAGTTTAATAGATACTTACTTTGGCTTGTCGTAGATCTGCAATATGTTCAATGCACAGTTAATTGAGACTACTGGTTTATTTTCAGTTTTGTGCAAAAGACTTTTTTTAGACTAATGTTTCTCTGAGTAAAGTTGAGACTCTCCATTTTGGTCCAGGCAAGCAGCAGCCCCATATGTTATCATTGACTATTTATCACCAGCACCCCCCTTGTCATGTCCCTTTCACTCCTTCTCCTGTTTGGCTTCCTCTCTGTCTCTTTCCTTGAGGTCAGAGCGAGGCCCCCGGCCCCTCTCCAGGAGTTCAGCCTTGGATCGGAGACATCCTCATCAGTCTCCTGACCCTCTGTATCAGCCCTTCCTCAGATAAGAGGCTAATGAGCTGACATGCTCACAAAATAGACAGGAGTTTCAAGGACCATACTAGTGGTTTTTCATTGTTTAGCTCCTTAACCATGAATTGCTTCTACTTGACATTACTGCAGACTATTTTCCCCATCATGCATGTCCTACCTTCCAGGCAGTCGTTGGTTTCAGTTTGTGTGAGTTTGTCATGAAAATCAACTTATCGATAATCTGTAATCGATCAGTGAACTTTCAGTCTGGGTTATCTGCCTTGTCAAAGTTTTTTAATTGTATCATTGGAAATACAGAGACTGTTTTTGGAACTCTTTGGTGGTGTAATTTCAAGACACCCAAGACAGCCAAGATTTGTAATTTGGCTGCCTTCTTGAGGTATGTTGTCTGGAAATCACACCCAGACAACAAACAACAAACACATATGGATTTTGTAATAAGGAAGGTCCAAATGGCAACATAAGTTGACTAAAAATGGCAAAATACCTACTGTAATTACTTTTATTTTAAAAGTCCCATATTGTAAAAAGTGAGATTTCCATGTCTTTTTTGATTATAAAGCAGGTTAAGGTGCTATATAAGTAATGTAAAAGGACTTATGAATGTACGGTTGTGATGTCACATCTATACTATATAAGTACAAAGTGCTGCTACAGTGCCGTTACAGTCATTCCCCGGCTGCAGTGATGGTGCAGAGATGCAGAGATCGCAGATGGGGAAGACCCGGAAATGCTGACCAGTCAGAGCAGACTGGGCTTTTTTTGGGAGGGGGGCTTAAAGAGACAGGCACTACAACGGAACATTTCAGACAGAGGGTGAATACAGGTATATTGAGACAGACAGTATGAGAAAAATAAAGTATTTTTTGAACATTTAAGGATTTTATAATGTTCTAGTAGAAACCTTCTATGTATGAAGTATGAACCTGAAAATGAGCATAATATGTCCCCTCTTTGCCATTTAAATGTAATTCTTTAACAGAACATGCTTAAAGTACATGCACGGTAATAAAGTTAGCTGATACATTTCATAAGACAAAAAGTAATTAACTGTTGGTCAACGTTTTGTCTCCTTTGCCTTTCCTTTGGTGTTTATGCTAGTCAGTTTATCTTATACATGTGTTGCATCTATTTCAAGGTGTTTGGGCCTTGGAGGTTTATGTGTCAGTTCTTGCATGCTGGTATGCCCAAGTGTTTATTTCAAAAAGCCCATATGACTGTTTATTTCCATAGGCAGCGTATGTGTGGACAGAAGTGTTTATTTCCAAATGTGTTTGAGTGAATATAGAGAGCAAATGCTCTCAGCAGCATATGTTTAGTGCTGTGAAGCAAGAAAGGGCGGACAACTCCAAATATGCCAATAATGTTAGGAAGCATTATTGCCATCAAATAATTTTTAGCTTTAGTGAAATGCATAACATAATACAACTGTTGTCACTCTAACAGACAAAGAAAGTTAGATAATGGCATGGATATAATAGATAATATATTCAAGTAATCTTAACAGGCCAGCATTATGTTCCATAGCTGTGACAGCAAAACAGAACAGAAAGATAGCTATTAGAAGGGTGTTTCATTTATCATGACTGCAATTTCAATTTGCTCTCCCAATACACATACATCATTTAAAAATATTACTTATAACATATATTAAACAAATTTAAATAGAATTGCAGTATCCACTGAGCTTTTACAATTGCATATCAGCTGTATTTTGAATATCTCTTATATCTTTAAAATCATTATTGTGTGTGATGATAAGCACAATTTAGGCTTTCCTCAGTACAAAAACAAAACAAAGCATTTACTTGTAGCACATGTTATGGCTGCCACAGCGGAGTGGTACCATTGTTGTGAGGCTAAGCATTATCAAGCAATTCTAATTTTCAAAATGCTTTATACTAATCTAAGAGTTGGACTTTATGTGCCTCTTGAACTAAAGAATTTAAAGTGTACGTCTCCTGATTAACAGCTGTGCTTTGCTATGACTTGTGTAAGATTATTGGTGCCCGGAGGCATGTTTATTGAGTTGCACGTATTCTTTATGGCAGCTCCAAAAACCCTTCAGGAGTCTGTCTGCTTGGCTGTTATGTCAGGGTTATGTTCTTCCCTTTCTTATTGGGAAGGAATCACTCTCTCACACTCTCTCTCTCTCACACCACACACACACACACACACACACACACACACACACACACACTCACTCACTGCTGTAACTTAATTGACTTGGCTGGAACATGACCAAGGGTCCTTGCAGTGATCCAAGCCACTCTTTCCCCCTGCAGGCCGGAACACTATCCTCTTTGCTCCACCTCACCCTCTCCTGCTACAGCCAGATACAGGCAGCACCTCAGTTGTGTTTACGGTCCTCTCCTCTACAATGATTTCTGACCCATATGCAAACTCTTATCTTCATTGAACTTTTTGTCATCATGGCCAAGCTCATTAGTCTGGGATATTCCTGCATTGTGTATTATTGCCTCTGTATGGTTTGTGCCTTGGTGGGCTGTCAATGTAAACCGCACTGCAGAGCACCACACCTACAAGAGGCAGCCGCTCCAAGTGGCTCTAAGGCACATGGAAATACTTTATGGGTCCTCAGCTTCAGTTTTCCAGTCATATTATCTGTGTGTGAAATGTTTTGGTGCATTGCAGTTCCTCTTTTACCCTTAAAGTACCTCCAAAACTATTTGAGAAATACTCCATTTTGTTCCATTCCATTTGAGTTTAACTTTGGTTATCAGCTTGATAACTGACTCCACTGTGGTATCAGTGCATGCCTAGTCTAAAGCTACTTTCATTAAGTTTCCAAGCAGCCCTGATATTACAACAATATGAATTCCACTGCAAGTTAATAATAAAAAGCTGGTTTCAGAAACCGCTCACTGCATATGCTGCAAGTAAACGATTGCTAGTAATGATCAGAGATGTAGTGGATACTAAACTCACACCATATTGATTAACCTATCATTTTATTTCTACAATTGATGTTATTTACAGTAACCTGACTGAATGTATCTTGATGAATGGTGTAAATCTATAGTAGATATCACCTCAAAATATATGAGGCAGAAAATATATTGACAATTTCCTTAAAGCTATAGTGCGTAATTTCTGTCGCCTCCATTAGTAATTCTAAGTAAGGACAACAAAACTGTTGGCGCGTCCACATGATACAGCCTTCCGTGATCGCGCACACGGATTAAAAAAAACATGATGGACTCTTCAGAAGAGGTAATTATCTTCACTCAAGCTTCTGCGCGGGAAAGTCACCAGACGACACAATCTTCTGAACATAGCCATACTGAGAAATACAGAGAGAGTTGTGTGGAGCTGATAGTCTTAATTAGCTTTGTAGCAACTTGTTTGGCAATGGCTTGAATGTAACGGACATTCATTAATATCAAAAAGTTATGCACTAAAGCTTTAAAATGTCATGGATGTAGTTTACAGCACATTCATCATATTGACAGCTGCACTTAGTTAATGGACTTCATGGGTTTCCCACAATTGTATGCATTACTGCATCAGTAATGCTGATGTAGGCAATGAGATGGAGCTCTATGGAGTGATTAAGAGTCTTTTCCCCCACCTGTGGAGGGTTTTACCGGCAGTTCTAATTCCTGGCACTGATAGTATGAATGGACAGAATAGGGCTACGCTTTGCATCTGCTGCCATCTCATGGCTGCTTGCTGCACAATACAAAGTAAATGTCTGCTCCTCTGTTGTACTGCTACCTTACCTGTTACTGTAATATCTATGTAACTGTAATCAGCAACAAAAAAAGATACTGTAAATTTAAGTCAATTGGAGTTGAATGTCTTGTGTTGTCCAGCCTGCTTGTTGTTCACTTAGGATATCCTAAAGGGAATTTGCTGTGTTTCTGCTTTTTTTTTGTTTTGCTGTAGGTCACAACAGCAATTAATTTGTAGTTCAAGTCAGGTTTTCATTATTCCATTTGTCGGACCAAAGTTTAATTTGCAGGGGCTAAACTGCAAGTGCCCAGCTCTCTCTCCATACTAGAACAACATAACTCATCTATTGTTTGTTGTCCAGGGCATCTAAAACACATCTGTTTGTGTTTGAAGGGTCTCCCTTGCTGCCTTTTTTCTCTTTTCTCTTTAAATGTTGAGAGGGAGCACTTCTGCTTCTCACCCCTGGGAGTATCCATCATCTCTCTTTCTACAGAGATGCAATAAGAATTTGGATTACTAAATCATGCTCTTCTTTGATTTGACGACCCAGGTTTAAGCCCTGCTTACATGCAAATCTGCACCTGAACTAATTTACTGTTCTGTAGCTGACACTGACCTCCATGTTTCTTTACATGGCTCAAAAGATGAACGCAAAGTTACTTTACCACCATCAAACATGGAGAAATAGTTAATTCCTTCTAAGTTTTGACTGAAATAAAATCGGAAGCACTGATTTCACAAGAGGTTAGTTTCACCTTAAACTGATCAGGTGTTTTCTTAATTCTGTGTCAAAACGAGAGGAAGCTGCATGTACGAGTATTTAAATTTGAAGTGTGAAGTTGCAAGGACAAGTAGGTACACTAGGGGGTGCAAATGCTCCAACGAGTATAGGGAGGCTGCTCTACCAGCTGATTATCTCCTTTCCTCTTTCTTGTCAATCCATGAATCTGGAGACTCCAAACCTGAGCTGAGCCCTCCACCTGCCCTCCTCCCTCTGCTGATCTCTGGTGTCACACTCATCAGGGCATCGAATAACAGAATCACAGCAGACTGAGGACACAATCATTCAAATACATACTTACATACTTTACATGAAAAACAACCGCAACTCGGGCAAAATGTGCTGTCACAGAGGTATTTTAGTTTAATGAGGGTTTTTTATGGTGCATCTGCTCTTTAGAAAGAAAAACAGAACCCAAAAGTGACAGGAATGAGGAATGAGAGGGGGAGGCTGTGAGATGGATTTTAAGAATAATCAATAAAGAAATATTATGAGCACATCATATACATTCCGATCATTAAAAGATAGAGATAACGAGGAGGGAAACAATGAAAGGAGGGCACATCCACATTTATATTTCATTTGTCATTTGAGCTGCTGTTGCATCATCTCTTGTCATTCTAGTGACTGATTAGCCAGTGCAAAGTCTGTGTCGTGGTGCGCTGCTGGGGTTGTGTTGCCAAGGACAGCGCCTCCATTATACTGTAACCCAGTGGGTCATGGGGGGTTAGAATATCTAGGTTATGGTAATATAATCTCTTTCACCCATGATCGCTTCAACTGTATATCCAAAGGGCTGCAGTGAAGGGATAAGGTTGTCTGTTTGCACGAGCCCAGGGGCCTGCTAAGTAGGTATATGTGGATGGGGTCCCATCTGGTGTGTGTAGCCTCCCCACACCCCACCCTGTGCATCTACAGATTAAGAGGCCATCGCTGAAGTCCCTGACCCAGAATTCTTACTCCAGGACACACACCCATGCCCTCCTCCCTCGCTTGCTAAATGCACCCCCCCCCCCATTTCTCCTCAGGACAGACGGCCTCATGGGAGAGAAATGGTGTGAGGTCTCCATTAGCGGGCAGTGTCCCTGATGTGTGGCTGTGGTGTTGCATTCATGGACCTGCACTGAAGAAAAATGGGAGTTAAAAGTGATGGTGTCAGCTATGGATTTGAATAGAGGAGCTTACAGTGTCATGGGTCAAAGATTTACATTCAGCCCACATGGGGTAAAAATATTTTTACATGTAAATGGCATCCAGTCTGAATCATTGGATATACTGTTCGTCGTAAGTATAGATTGTCATCAGTGCAGTGACGGAAATGTGAATAAGACTCTGACCTATACTGGATTTTTGAGGCCAAAATTGATATTTCAGAGTAAAAAAAAAGCTAATTATGATATACAGTATATGTCAATACTGATCGGCTGATAATACCAGAATATATGTTGCACATGCTTCTTTTTTTTGCCTCATTTTGGCGTCATGTGTCTGCCAGCATATTCTGAAATAGATCCTGAGATTTTTTTCATAGACCAATAAACCCCCCCCCCCCCATATATCCATCTGCTTTACCTTTGTCACTCCTTCAGCTCCCCATTGCTGCCACTAACTCACCCTGGATTCACTCTGCTGTCCCCAATACATCTATCTATCCATCCATACACAGACTTTCTCCTTAGGCGCTGACCCACTGGGGGCTTTGTGTGAATCCAGGCCACACCCAGTGTAGAGGACCCAGTTTTGTCTCGTTTGCCACACCAGGCTGTGCTGGAGGCCATGCCACGCCGCAAAACCTCCACAAACACCATTCAGCACCCAAACATGGTCCAACGCTCTCTGCACTGTGTGCTGTGTAAGATGCTGTGGAGATGTAATGGATCTTCTTTGACATCTGAACAATAAGATAGGCTACATTCGAAACCTAAGTAAGGAAAGAAGCTGCCGCATGTAACAGACTGCGTATGCTCGCTCTGCCTTTAATCACCTCAGTAGCACAGAGCGTGCTTTCCTTCCCATTTTCAGTACGAATTACCATCATGACAGTGATGAATTTTGAATATGACACGTTGGCTTTCAGGCAGTGACGTCACCCCGTGCTGTAACAGCGAGGAGGCTTGTTTGTGATAGAGCCGAGGAAATAACAACGCAACAAATGGGGCTTTATGATCGAACTGTAAGCATCCAAAATACTTTCACTTTAATGGAAAGCATGCCCCATCAAGTAGGGTGTGGGAGGCAGCATCTAAAAGCCATTACCGGCCAGGCTTCCATTGAATCCTTAATGACTACGTGTTGAAAAAATTGCGTCCAGAACTGCATCAGTGTTTGAAATGATTGTTGATCAAACGGATAGAAAAGGCAAAAGGTGCCCTTTGGCTTTCACTCTATTTCCAAAACTAAACAGTATTTGTCTTAGAGACAAAGTGTTGTTGTTTAAATAAATCCTCCACCTGATTCTCTCCCATCCTTGGGGGTCATTTGGAAACAACTTGTGAAATTTAAAGTTTTCCATTTTAATTTCCTCAAGTGTCTACTCCCATTATCACTACAATTAAGCTATAATCCATTGTAGGGTAAATTGAAGAAATTTGTTTGGGGATTTAGGACGTACCTTATTTATGAGGTGATTGTGCCCAGTGGCAAGCAACATTTCTCATTTCAAAAAAGATTATGGTTCCCTAATTGATAAGATAAACAGGCCATTATGGGGCTTCTTTGCTAAACCTTGCAAACTGAATTGAGTTTTTTTTCCTCCCTGTCGTGTAACAGTAATCCGTCTCCTAGTTTCTTAATGTAGTGCATGTTACAAGGCAACGTTGTTATCAGACCCTTTCAATTATGACATGTACTCCAGGCTAAAGAAGTATGTGTGCTCAAAGAAGAAACATTTACCCCTGCTTTTGGACTGAATGTTAAAGTAAGCCTATTAAAGTTACATTATTTGCACTCTCTATGGTAATGTAACTTGGGTAAATGGGAGTGTTGGAAGAGATATAGTGGCATGGAAATCCATTAAGGGCCAGTGGGGAGAGGAAGATGGGAGCTGCTGCTGGGAAAACCATAGGGTAGTGGGTATAAGGGGACATGTAGCAGAGGTAGATTGGCCTAATTGGCACTTTTGACCATCTTGTCACATGCACTGCTTAATTGGCGTGCCGAGAGGTCGGGGAGAATATAAGCAGGGGCTCAGGAGTGGGTGGCTTACGCCTGCAAATACGTGGGTATCATGTTTGTGTGAGCGGCGGAGTGCATCTTTCCAGAGAGAACTAGAGAGACAGATAGAGCAGAGCGTCAGCTCATCAGCATAACGCATTAAACATTTACGCTGACCTACAAAGGCTGACAGCCCCCCCTCTCTTCAGTCACACCCATCACCTCTCCTTCCTCTGCTTCATATCCTCTGCTTCTATCTAGCACTTCCCCTCTCTCTACAAATACACAAACTCATCTCGTTTTATTCGCTTGATAATGAGGACTTGGCAGGGGAAAACTAGAGAAATGTGTGGTTTAGATAGAAAATGAGGTATGGTGGGCTGTGCTCTTGATAAAAATAAAAGGGGGCTCTTTAGGTTATAAACAAGTAGTAAACCTGATGCTCTTTATGCACTCTCCCTTCAATCAATCACTCTTTCACTTCTTTTACAACAGGGACTTGCTTTTATTTTGGATAAAAAGAAAGTTGTACGGTGGCCGACAGGGGCAAACGCCCTGCAACTTAAGAAAACACATGCAAATAGACAAAACACAAGCAATTTAAGAAAACATCTTCATTAATTTGACAACACATACGCAGCATTCAGCAAATGCTCTGCAAATGCACACAACACAACCAAATACATAAACGCGCTGCAAATAAAAAACGATGCAAAAAGAAAAGCACACAAACCCCAAAAACAAATGCAACAAAAAAACGCTGCATCCAGATTACACAACGGAAGTTCTCCAGACCTCTAGAGGGAGCAGCTAAGTGGAACAGCTTGATTTTCGACCCCACGGGGAGAGAGCGCTCTGCCTTTTTATTAGAGTCGGGTATGGCACTGCCTGGAGACCTCCCGTCCATAGACTGTATATTAAATGAATATATATATATATATATATATATATATATATATATACAGTCTATGCTCCCGTCTCATGCCCTCCTGGCTGGTGCCGTCCCCGAGCTTCGACTTTTCAAAATAAAAGCTTGCGTCTGGTCCGCTGTGTCTTTGTACTTTGGTGTTTTGGATGTTTTTGAACTAAACAGTACAGCAATCATGCTAATGAATACAATAACTTTTTCAGCAGATGTCTTACTTACAACACGATGGAGTTAGCAAAGCAGTTTTGTGTTTATATGTGCGGTATGTACGGTAAATTGGCTGGTTTACTAAACAGGGAGCGAATATAAATCCTGTCTGTTTTTTGTATTTCAAGAGCGAATTGCTCCACAATATGAATACAGATTGATCACTTATTTTGTTGGTAACCGTTGTTGTATAATCACAATATTACACCTGAGGAGGCCTACACTTCAGTGATGTGCCTTTCTGACCTCGAAATTAAACCCTCTCATGTAATATGGCTTAAACAAACGTCAACGTTGAACGCTGATGCAGTTTTAAATGTTTTATCACCACGAGTTTACATAACATACATAAACATAGACTTAATATTTACAGTCTATGATCTCAAAGCAGTTGCACACCGTTCTGAGATTGAACGTGTCCCGCCGGCTCTCTCTTTCTCTCTCTCCCTCCCTCCCTCCCCCTCTCTCTCCCTCCCTCCCCGTGGGGTCGAAAATCAAGCTGTTCCACTTAGCTGCTCCCTCTAGAAGCCTGGAGAACTTCCGTTGTGTAATCTGGATGCAGCGTTTTTTTGTTGCATTTGTTTTTGGGGTTTGTGCGCTTTTCTTTTTGCATCGTTTTTTATTTGCAGCGCGTTCATGATTTGGTTGTGTTGTGTGCATTTGCAGAGCGTTTGCTGAATGCTGCACTTGTTGTCTAATTAATGAGAAAGATGTTTTCTTAATTTGCTTGTGTTTTGTCTATTTGCATGTGTTTTCTTAAGTTGCAGGGCGTTTGCCCCTGTCGGCCACCGTAAAGTTGTCTCCTCTTTGCCAACAGCAAGAAATTTTAGTAGTTTAAGAGTTTTTTGTCTCATTAGTTTATGTTTCTGGGGAGAATTTAAATGTTAAATGAAGGTCTAAATGCTCTACTCAAGGCTTTTGCCTCCCAACAAGAATAAGTTCTGGGTGTTGTAAAAAGATAAGATTATCTTCTCCATTATAGCCTCAATTTGCAATTTGTCTAACAAAATGGATGCATTTTTAAATCAAAGTCTTAGTGTGTCTTTAATGACATTGGCATGAATGAATCAGCAGTTGCTCTCCAAAGATATCTATACCAATGTTTTAATTCCTTGCGTCATGATTTGATGCAGAAAGCATTCCATGAAGATGCAGCAGCTGTAGCTTTTACTCATGCGGCTCTGTGGTTTTTAGGGAAACAAATGGGAGAGATGCGGACTGTTTATCATGATCGACTGCAGATGTCTTTTTGTGGCCAGTGCACTCTGCTGTGGAAATGGTTTGGGCAGTGAAAGAAGGAAGAAAAATACGACAAGGATAAAAATGGGGAAATGAGCTTCTCTCTTGGTCTATCTCTCTCATTCTCTTTCTTTCTCGGTCCATCAATGGTCTGTAATAGACGTGATGGAAATTGATTTCCAGGTGAATTATTTTGTGTGCCCCAAAGTCTCGGTGAGACAATAATCTTTTCCCTACTGCCCTCCCTCCCAGAGAGACCTGTATTACTCTGAGGCTGTCTTCCAAGAATTACTGCTTTAATTGTCCATTTCAATATTCTGGACTGTTACAGTGACTTTTTCACCTCAAGCCTTTCCCGCACGGTGCTGAGCACTACCTGTCTAATAGGCAGCTGATTTGCCAATCGATAAGATAGAGAGAGCAATGTTGAAAGAGCAAAGCGAGAATCGCTAGAGAAAAAGAACCATTTTAAAGGGCAGGAGTGCCCCAAATCATTTCTCTTTCTTTACCTCGGCAGCCGCCTTGGTCCTTCCACCTACAAATCTTCGCCTTGTTAATCCCCCTTCAAATCTTATCCTTCTGAGTAAATGCCAACGTGATTATTGTGAGTTTACCGCTACAAGGAAATACACGTTTAGCCCTGCGAATGGGGCTTTATTATCGGCATCGTCCTCTGTTTTCCTGGGTTTTGATCAGTCCTTGGGGGTCATTTGCTTTGTTTCTTCTTTACAGAGCCAAGGCTACAGTGTGCTTTATCAACAACAGAGGAAGGGGTGGTCGATGAGTCAGCATTATTGACCTGGGAATATGGGATTGAGCAAAGATAAACTCTGCTAAAGAGATGATCAAGCTTACTCTGAGTTATGTCTTGCATCATCAGCTATTTGGGCTTTGAAGCCAAATCCTGCTTTAAGCCAAGGTCATACATCTGGGCTTTCAGACACTGTTATATGGGAGAAACATAGCTCAGTATATTTCATTGTATCATATATGCATTAATGTCATAGTTAACTCGCAATTAATCGCACATTTTTCTCTATTCTAAATGTCCCTTGATTTCTTTTTGTCCCATTATTTTTCTCATTTTAATGCTCTTATCAACATGATGCAACGATACTTTTAAAACGGTGCCTGAACCAAAAGATTTATATATATAAATATATATATATATATATATATATATATATATATAAAAAAAAACGAGCACCTTGTTCAATTGTATTTGTCTGTTCTGTATGTTCAAAAATATAAAACAATAAAAAAAAGGAGCACAAAACGGCGAAAACAACCACTGGATGGGAAAAGGGTATTTTACAATAACTTTGAACGCACCACGAGGCTAGCGAGGCGAGGCTGAGTCTGTGTTTTTCCTAAAACACACGCACCTAAATAAGGCACCGAAATCCGCGTTGCTATTTGGTCCGGTAGATACCAGTCGTTAAGGCACCGGTGCCCCAAATAAAAACTCTTCGGATCTACATGATTCACGTGAATGGCATTTTCCCATTCAAAACGGCGATTTTCACCGAAAAGCGACTAGTTTGCAGGTATGTACTACTCTTTGGCCAGCTCGCAAGCCCAAACCAGTGTGCCTGTTGTTTTGTTTCCGGTCTAGCTAGATCCGGTGTGGTGTTGTAGTTTTTCTAACGTTACTAGTTATTGCAAGTATGTGAAAAAAACTACAAAGTTTGCTAGGCCAAAAAGAACGTTAATCTCGCGATAAAAAAAAGTACCGCGTTAAAATGGGTTTGCATTAACGCCGTTAATAACGCGTTTTACTGACAGCACTAATATATATATATATATATATATATATATATATATATATATATATATATATATATACATGACAAACGCATATATTATCATCCAGCTGGTACCTAGACAATTTCAGTCTGAAGTGCTTTTGCCTCCTGTAAAATCTGGATCAGTGTGTCTACAGTTACATTCACCTGAGCTAGCACGATGTTGATGAGCAATTTGTGGTCATGGGTCCTTGTGCTTTCTTGGCACCTAAGCCATTGATCATTAATACTCCAGACTTGGCGACACAAAGTTGTGGAAGAAAAGGGGAAAGTAATGCTGGAAAAAAGCACAACACCAGGCAACTACTGTATTAGGTTGGATAATTGGACTTATCTTATGATAGGAATTTAGTTTGAGTTGAATGTACCGCATGATAATTTTTTTTTTTAAGATATTTGAATATCCGCAATCTTTACAATGTAATCCATTTGTACTTGGAATTTGCATTTATTTGTGTATCATTAAATCAGTCTTAAACATAGTACTTTCCAACTTCTATCTGTGGACATGTTGTTATGCTGTTTGTATGCACAAAAAATGGTATTGCTAACAATGGCTAACCTGGATAGAGCAAACCTCACAGTGAAATCCGTCTTGTTTTAATGGAACACGGGCAACTCTGGTGCGATGTCATTCCCAGCCCTGGCTTCCTACTTCCGAGGTAAATGGAATGCAGTATTAGACATGAGTTCCATTAGTGCTAACAAACAGGACGGGTTGCAGAAAGTCATTTCATTAACAGTTAGTCTGTCTGTTAATCCATTTATCATTTAGAAATAAATGAAAGAATGGCCATCAAAATGATTCAGAATCCAAAATGAATATCTTAAAGAAAGGAACTACTTTGCACGCAATGCATCTCCTCACACTTCCACTTGTATGTTAGCGTATCACCTCAGGATATATATTGGCTGGTGATGTTGGCTGCACGGCCAGGTGCTTCTCACTTCCTGGGCCTCATCCAGAGGTTGGAGCTGGCTGGCCAGGCAGGTAGGCAGGCTGTCTTACCACAGCAAGAAGAGCTAGCTCCCCTAGGGGCTATTGCAGGAGAAATCCCTCCCGCCAAATTTCAACCACAGCGAAGCCGAGGAGCCTGACACCACCTCTCAGACCTGCCAGCGCAATATGCGCCATACGGCGATGTACACACACACACACACACACACACACACACACACACACACACACACACACACACACACACATACACCAGTGTTTCCCATACATAGGTTGTAAGTGGGCGCACCGCCAAGGTAGATACAATTTACAGCGCACACAGACCAGCGGCCTCCAGCCCCTCCCCCTCGTGAAGTCTTGCGCCGCGTGAATGATAGCGTCAACAATGTTGCACTTCAGGCTCAGAGGCTATCGTTAGCAGTAGCATGCTGCTGGGGGTCTTGCCGTGGGATTAACTGTATTAATAAAACCGTAGTAACACCACGGCCACACCGCTGTGAAAGCTCCCCAAACGCCATTTATCAGAGTCTGGTTGTCTGCCAGAGCTGACTGGAGCTAACTGCTAACCGGATTGTTAGGGTTAAGTTGTTAATAACATTTGGGCTCCAGGTAATCAGGTATTTTATCTGCTGAACCATTAACATTTGGCAAAAAAAACAAACTTTAATTTAATTGATAAAGCACATCATGGCTACACTTGAATTTCATTTGTTTTAAATTTGACGAGATCTGTTGTATTTTAGCGGAATACTATGCAGCAGAAAGGCAGAACTGAGTACATTTTAATCTGTTTATTTATCACAAGTAATATTATCGCGATATTCATCAACGTTAGGGCATATCGCATATTTTGCTCATATCGTGCAGCCCTAATAACCACCCTGAACTTGTGTCAGATACTGCATAGTGTCACAATATTTTCATCTGTGTCTTTTAGTCTAATTTGTTTAATATGTAAAATAGTTATTTATTTCTAAATTATCTGAGAATGTTATGTAGTCATTGTTTACACATTCGTTTGACTAGTTTATTACTGAACCCAGCCATCACGTGCCAAGCCTTTACATCCTGCGCCACCCACCACCACAAGTAAATTCTCAACCTGTGGAAAACACTGAACACACACGCACGCACGCACGCACGCACGCACGCACGCACACACACACACACACACACACACACACACACACACACACACACACACACACACACACACACACATGCATTTATCAACCTACACACACCGCTCGCCTCTGCAGACAGCGGGGTCTTGAGGGTTACGCTGCTCAATTTCTCTCCCTCTTTTTCCTCTCTGGTTCTTCCTCTATCTTGGCAGGAGCTACTCGCACCTCTTCCACCAGCCATTACCTACTAGCTGTCTCTGCCTTACCCTCACCCTTTCAACTCCTCGCTGTCATTCCAACTCCCCCGTGTTTTCTTCTCTCTCTCTTTCTCTCTGTTCATTCACCCCTTTTAAGATCTTAACATCTAATCCCTCTTTTTTTTCTTGCACCTGAATCTTCTTAGTATCTCTCTCTATCTCTCTACTCACACCTTTCCCCTTTTCAAAACACGCACTTCTTCTCCCCCTGTTGAAATGGTTGGCCTATTCATCCAACCTGTCCTGCTCTAACCCCTCCCCAATCGCTCCCTCTCTCTCCATCTACCACTCTGCTCTTTCAACTCTACACTATCATTTGCCTCCTCCTCTGAGCTCAGTCCTAGCTCCAGCTCCTTATCCTCTGAGATGTGATTGCTTGCAGAGTGTGTGGAGAAGTTCGATTGTGTGTGTCTTTCTGTGATAGAAAGTGTGCGGCTGCATGTGTGTTCGAGAAGAGAGACAAATTGTGAATTCATACAGTTAAAGAGTTCAGTTGTGTGTGTGTGTGTGTGTGTGTGTGTGTGTGTGTGTGTGTGTGTGTGTGTGTGTGTGTGTGTGTGTGTGAGACTCTATCTTTAACTCTCCGTTCCTCTTACAATGAAGCAGATTGCATTAGCAGGACGTGGGTGCCATGGGATCTTGATAAAAAAATCATTTATCACGCAGTAATGGCTCTGATGATCTCTCTCCCTGTGTCTTCACTTAAAGGGTTTGCCCTAGTTTTCTTCATCACAGGCATCTACAGCACCACAGCACACACAGGGTTCCATGAGTGTGTGTACATGTCAAAAGCATCTTAAAGCTGCTCAAGGCATGATTATTAACAAAAAATGCACCTGTCTAATCAGTCGAAATCAGAAAGTCGGGGTGCAACGCAGAAGACTATCTGTCTACTATTAGTCAAATGAAAGGCAAGGCAAGGCAAGGCAGCTTTATTTGTATAGAAAGTGTGCTTTAATGTTTGGAAACCTGTGCAAAGTGAAAGATAAATTGTAGTGCTGAAAAGATTAGTGGTCTGAGTAGCTGTTTGACAAAAAAAATTAATTGACAACTATTTTGATAATCAAGTAATTGATTTAAGTGGGAAAGTTTATTCCTCAACTTGGAAATAGTAGTTTGACAAAATAATCTTCGCTCAAGGTCCACTTACTGGCTTTTTCTAAAGCTCTCAATTGCATCTTACATTCTGAATCCCGGAAGATGAGATCATCAGCTGATGAAAACTGTGAGATGCAGTTGAAAGCTCAACAAAAGTAAATGGACCTTGAGTAAGAATTACTTTGTCGAATCATTGACGTTGTTAGTTAATTGATTTCGCTGCATACTTGCTGGTTTTATCTTACAGGGATAGTTTGACATTATGGGAAATACTGATAATGTAAAAGGGTATTAGATCTGTAAAAGGTTACTGGATCTGTAAAAGGGTACTAGATCTGTAAAATAGTACTAGATCTATAAAAGGGTATCTATAGGGCAGCAAAATCCACCTAAAGGCCCCTCAAAGGTTCACTAAGGAACACGTTAAATCTTTGTTTTATTTTTTTTACAGTTTTAGTTTAATTACAAGTTGGTTGATTTTTATGTCGGTTTATGTGCGGGACTATTTCTTGGTCGGATGCAGTGACTTCATGGAGTCTTTTTTGCCTGACAACCTCGTGACAACAAGGACAAAGACTTTATATTTACAGTAAAGATATGAGAGTATTATGAATCCTCTCATCTTACTCTCGGAAGTAAGTGAATAAGCTTAATAGGTTTCCCAAAATGTCGAACTATTCCTCGAATAAATATGAGAATTTGCTAATTTCCCGAATTTATATTGTTTCTCTTTCGCATTTTGAAGATGTCACCAAGATGCATTTTGAAGATGAAATGATTATCTGATTAATAGAAATAATCGATTGGTAGATATTGAAAATATTTGTCATTTGCCGCCAATTGAAATCATAACCATTAACATTACCAAAACATTTTATACACATACATGAGCGTCTAGCTGCACTTTTTGGACACAGTAATAATTCTATGTTCTTTTTCATTTACTAGTGTTAGTGTTTGGTAAATCTTTCAGGGGACGAATCAGATGCGCAGGAGTTTGATTGGTGCTTTTGGTTTGTGTGGTAAGAATAGAAGTAGTGTTTGGTTAACATTTGCAGTAATAGTCACCAAGGCTGAACAGACAAAGAAAAGAACGTCATGGAAACAGACAATCCAAGGAAAAGGGCATCACTGTTGGCACTACAGAAATGACAGCAATCTCCAAAATAGAAAGATAAAAGACAGAAAAAGAAATTCAAGGATTATCACTGGAGTATAATCCTGTCTGGCAAACAGCAGTGGTGCAAGTGCTCCGTCTTAAGAAAGCAGGACTCGCCGGTGTTAGATCCTTATTTTCTCTCTTATCCCTCTGGTACAGAGCTTCACAGACCGGCCTGATCGGTAAACATGAAGTGCTGCGTACAGGTTCTTAATCCTCAAAATTCAAAAACAGTTTCATGTCTCTGACATTTTGGGGCTACCAGTATGTAATCATTGCATAGTGCTGCTTAAAAATCTCATGAATATTCATGCATTATGAAACCTCAATGTATAGCTTTTAAAGTTCTGCATCCTGTAAGTCTAAAATTCTCTTTTTGAGGTCTTCAGACTTGCTGTGTTGTATTTCTGAGGGACCAACTGAGGGACCAACATAGACCAGCTACTCTCCCTTAGGCTACACTTTTTCCACTTCCCATTCATTAGTAGTTGCAAAATTAGGCCTAGCTTTCATTCTAACTGGGTTTGACATTTTTCTTTTTTTATTTAACTCGAAACCCGCCTGGACTGCTCTGATATGATGTGCCACTAATGCCTGTATAAGAAAGTGCTGTGGCTCTGTGGTGCTCCGCTATTAGGAATCATGGCAAAGATCTCATGACAGCCAATCAGGCGAGCTATCGAGCGCCTGATTCATTTGTTGCATTCGAGAGAGGCGAGACATACGATCTGGCCTCAGGTCCCCGGGGAGACACCGGGCCCTGCAAGGACTCATAAGGGTCAGATGGCAAAGATCTGGATTTGATCAAGAGGTTGGGGAGGGGTGGAGCATAGGTGGAAACCTAAGAGGGGGACTGGGACTAAGGGTGGAGGGACAAAAAAGGAGAAAGACAAAATTGGAAAAGGGCTCACCATT
The DNA here is from genome assembly GCF_008315115.2 of Sander lucioperca. Classification (NCBI taxonomy): domain Eukaryota; kingdom Metazoa; phylum Chordata; class Actinopteri; order Perciformes; family Percidae; genus Sander; species Sander lucioperca. The sequence goes on from NC_050184.1 coordinate 12,729,280, forward strand.
CCCTCCTTCTTTGGATGCAGGCGGTGTCGTGTTCTGGCCCGTGCTATGCCAGTGTAGATATTGCCAGTATGTTATCATTCAGGAAATGTAGTGGTATGCGGAGAAATGAAAGGGAGAGGTAAAACTGACAGAATGCAAATAGCTTGCAGGTGTTGGAATGGAAATGAAATGAATGGCAGATGAGGTGTTTCTGCTCGCCTTATAGAAATACAGTGACAGAAGTGACCCAAATTGTCTAAAACACTGCTGCAAATTGCTGCGAGTGAACCCTCGTCTTGTTTTTCTCCTTCTTCCTCTCGCTTTTTCCCACTATCTCTTTTCTTTCTCTCCCTGTTTCACTGTCAATCGTTTTTCTCACTTTCCTCGCTCCCTTCCTTCCCCTCGACACAAATAGTTTTGAAATGAAAATCTCACAAATCACCATTTTCATACCACGCAATGTTGTTTTCTGCATACAAGGTGTTACCGTAGCAACAGGGCAATAATTCATCCCCCTCCTGTCTTGTACAGTTCGTGTTGAATGAATTTGGCAAGACACGAGAGACTTGGGATATCATTTTTGCTCTTTGTACCTGTGCTGGTAGACTGAAGCAACTGTTTGGGACATTAACTTGTGCTGCAAAGGGATTGGTAGTTTGTTTTCTGATTGTGGAAAGTGGTGAGGGCTCTGATGTGGAGGGTGCTGGGTGCACATGGTAGGTGGGTGATTGATGATGTGAGAACTAGTAGCTATACATGTGTTGATTGTGCAGAGATGTGAATCCTCTCTGTAACTGGTCCCTGGTCTGTTCGAGCTCATTTCTTCTGGAAGAAAAAAAAAAAAAAAACATTTTCCAAAGCTGCGGAGTTACTCCACATTACTCTTCTCAAGGATGAGAGCCGTTTGATTTGACCCTGTGTCCAGACCTTTCTGTTTACCTCGCAGATGAATATGCGCTTCGGGATACCTCTGGTCCCGCCGGCTTCTAAATGTCTCTTTTGGTCCATCTGCATGATTTTCCCTGCCGTTGTTCCTCTTCATTTACCTCGTTTATCAGTATGTTACCCACATGAATAATGGATTAGGTTGCTCGTTGCCTCGGTGACACACCAAGCTCATCACTGTCATGCATTTGCTCGCAAAAAAAAAACCAAACGGATCCACTGCCATCCCCCGCCTCCCCCTGACTCCACCCCTGCCACTTCTGGATGACAGACGAGATGACACATCGGCACACGCCGCTCCCACTGTGATTGAGTCTTGGCTGATGAAAATGAAGAGGGATAGCCATAAGAGAAGGACATGTAGAAATCCATACACATACAGGTCTCATATGCACACTGTATGTCCACTTCTATTGATTTACACTAGATTGTTTTTGGTTATGTACCCCCTGTCCTATATGAATGGATTTTGATCACTTAGTAATTCCGGAGCAGCACTGTTCTACTTCAAGGTCCATCCATCCATCCATCCATCTATTCATTCTCTATACCTGCTTATTCAGACTCAAGGGCACATGGGAGCTTTAAACTATCCCAGCATGCTTTGGGTGAAAGGCAAGAAAACACCTATATATTACCAATGGGAATCTACATGAACACTGGGAGAACATTCAGTATGAACTCAGCACAGAACCGTTTAGAGATTCAAACATGGTTGTGAGGATCCAGTATTAACCCAAATCCAATCTTTACATTGTAAAGCTTGATCAGGAATTTCATAGATATCTTTGATTGCTGTACTAATGATGAAGCACATCTATTTTCAGTCCCTTTGTCCATACTTCGACCCCAGACCCTATAGACCAACACAAGACAGCTTCAATTCATGTAATGTTTTTCAAATCCGCTTTGCTCTTCGAGGCTGCACTATACCTCCACCTTTGTCGACACTAGTTAGAAGTTATAATTGAGGCCAATCACCAGGGAAGATAGAGGTTTTTCTGCTGTGACCCAGCATCAGAAAGAATGGTACTTTATTGATCTATGTGGAGAAATTCTCAGAAAGAGTCAGGTCAGAGGACACCACTGACGCTTAGTGGTTCTGTTTAAAAGCGTTAGATTGCTACGCTACCACTTTCAGCGTAGTGGCCCTGTGAACAAGTCTAAATAAGTCCATGAGGTCACGACAAAATAGGCAGTATGCAGATGTCTGCACCGAGCCTACATGTATACCCTCTGATAGCGAAATTTACGGCACACAGACCCTAGAGGGATTCACGCGAACCCTTGCAAACTCATGGATGCAGAAAGTATCATTTCAGCTTCAGGCACAGGACAGCACTCAGGAGCTGGGTCTTACAGGGAGCTAGAGTCTTACTCAAGGACACTTTAGCAAGCAGGATGTTTGTCAATGCAGTTTGAAGCTGGGTTTTTATAGCTTGTCACAGTCTTGGCAAGTGAGGTAAATGACTTGACTGTGAACAGTTAAAAAGGGAGGTCATGAAACATCAGTAAGTCCTTTAAACTGGCTCTTGCATCTCTGTGCAGCTGCCTGTCAGGGCTTTTTTAAACTATTTTTGAAGAAGGAATTATAAAATATCCATTGAACCATCTGGTTTTTCACCCTCGTATCCTTTTCTCTTGCATATTTTAAGCGGACCATTTATTTTAACCCTGCAGCACCTTGTAGCATTTGAAGGAAGAAATGTGTCTATCTGTCTCTATATTTTGTCTGTCTTGTGTGTGAATGCCAAATCATTGTGCTTATCTTGTGTGAATGTGTATGTGTTTGAGAGTCTCAGAGTGCTGTGCGGCTGGAAAGGAAGCAGCTAAAGCCTTGTGGGTGACAGACAGCTGGTCTTAAGGTTACAGGAGGGTACAGTATATTGTTGTGGCTGAGGAGTCTATGGAGACAATGATTCTTTACAAGGTACTCTTTGCTCTCTACGGCCAGTAATTGCCCTCTTTCCTGGCTTTGGTGTCCTTCTAAGTGCAAACCACTATGACAGCACTGACCGAATCTTCTATGTCATGCGACCATATTATTTATTATATATATATACATATATCATTGTACAGCTTTGCCTAAATACAACTGTTTAAAAGTGGTTAAAAGTAGCAAATAAGTATTGGTGTGCAATACCTAGCCCTTTTTATCTGTTTATCTTTTTTTTTTTTTTTTTGGGATGAAATATTCAGTCTAAAAAATTTAGGAAAATAGTGAAAATTGCCAATACAATACAAAACCTAAAGTTACATTTCAGTATTGCTTGTTCAAAACCTCGCAGACACACAAATGTCATCCTGCGTCAGATGAGAAAACACTTCTGTGTGCGGTTCCAGTGGTCATGGACATACAAGAAATTGTGTCGAAATTGTGTCGTTAAAATTGTTGTTTCAGTTCGGTGACTCATTGATTGACTTCAGCACTCATTTAAATGCTTTGCTTGTATACACATTAGAATCTGTCACTAGATTGATTTGTCCACATCTGGTTGAATCCATGTGTGTGAATACAAATGTTTTTTTGCTTCCTGCTATATAATCCCCACTGCTATTCTTCATGGATCAGTCTAATTTCAATCACACTTGGTTGCTAATAGTAAGCGTACCTTATGTGCATTTGCACCTTAACTTTATCTGTTTTCTGTCTATCTGAATCAAACCCTCCAAACGCAGGATGCATTTTAAACCAGGTCCTAAGCGAGTCATTTATTTTCCTGACTGTGATTGCAGCCAAAAAACAGCTATTTCGTCATTGTGGCACCATATTTTCATTAGTCTTCTACTTCCAGCACACAGCCTTGTCTGACTGCACTCTCACCAAAAGGAACTAGAATTATTTACTAAGAGGGAAAAAAGGAATAGCACAGAATCTGTCTTGTTTTAGAGAATAACTTGAGCACATGCCGTCTGATTAGGCATATAAATAATTTATAGTTGTTTCATTTATGGGCTGTGTCTCAACAAGGGGGTATTGCTCGCCAATTAATATTCCCTCTTTGCCCTCTATCTGAGAGGATCCAGCTCGATGTGCAGCCAGCAGCCGGTGACAGGCCAAGAGAGAAGGAAAAAGAAAAGAGAAGTGGAAGGGAGAAGTTCATTACTGTAAATGCAAATGAAAGGATCCCAGTGTATAATAGCTTATCACTGTCAGCTTTGATGTCAGAAAGCCGATCTGCTTGTGTACAGTATAAATACTGTATGTTCCAGCGATATATGTTCTTCTGTCGTGCTATGGTCAAACAAAGGTAATGGCAACAGGAATTATATATTCATAAAAAGCAGGATTCTTCATGTAGAACACAAGGGATTTGCTGTAAGGTAGAACATAAGGTCTTTGATGGAGTTGGAATTTAAAAGAGTCTATTTCTACTTCCAGTCAACGTGCTTCAGACATGCTGCTCATTAAATAACTGAAACCTTTTATTTGCACAAATTTAAAAAACAAAACAAAACAAAAACTTTCTGTCTTGGCATCATTCCTCATCTGTAGGCAGCAGCGTATCCCCAATGGCCTTAGCATTTTGAGCTCGAAATTACACTTTCCTGTATCTCTGACTTTTTTTTAGTGTTAACTTCCTGAATGTTGATAATCAGGGCTCCCACGCAGTTCTCCTACCTCCTCTATGTTCCCTCACATCTGCCCCAGGCTGAGTATCATTTCAACATTGATCGTGTCAATACACTGCCTGAGATTCCCACTACAATACTCAGCGCCTTAAGGTGTGTTCAGACTGAATACAAAGTGAATTTTAGAGGTGGTTCCATATTAGGTTGTAAAGTGGACATAGGAAATAAAAAATCTTAAATGTACACGTATCCTCAGGCTTTATGACTCCAATTAATAAATGTAGAGAGACGAGGAAAAATAACACAAGAAACTGGAATTCCTGCTTTTGAGGTCAGTCAGAGTCTAAGCTGTTACACATCACAGACACATATGTTGCTAGCTACAACATCTGCACATTGGCTGTTAGAGGTGAATAAACACATACTGCAAAAACACTACAGTGGTGGCGTGGCCGGGTTGGCTCAGTAGGTAGAGCAGGCACACATATACTTTGAGGCTTATACCTCGACGCAGAGGTCCAGGGTTCGAATCCGACCTGTGGTGATTTCCTGCATTTCTTCCCCCTTTCTCACCTAGCTGTTCTATCAATTAAAGGCGGAAAAGCCCAAAAAATAATCTTAAAAAAAACACTCCATTGGTCACATTTGTGTGAATAATGCTGCTTTAAAAAAAAAGTAATAATATATGGCAAACTGCTCAATATATCAGTGTTGAATACATAACTTTTTAAATATAGTCTAAAGTTTCCCAAATTCGTATCAAGAAATATCAAATGTCCTCTGTCTACACCAACGCAAGGTAAGCTACTGTAGGGAAGCTGCCATGTTCAAAGGACAGCTCCCAGCTCATAATGACTGGTCATCACCAGTCTCCCGCCGCTTTCTCCGCATGACGGGGCCAGTGTGACTTGGCCAGTTCCCCATGCCAGATGGCTGACTTGGCCAGAGACTGACATCTGTATCATCCTTCAGCTCCATCAGCCTTGCCTTTCCTGTGTAAAGGCTGTAAGAGCCAACCACTCCTCTGATTCCCTGCTCCCAGCCTTCCTGTGCTGCTGCCACAATTGGCTCCATATGCCAGCCACATGGAGAAGTGTCACTCTCCACTCGCTCTGCATATAGCAGCCAGGTTGCTCTCTTTCTTTCTCCTCTTCCAACCTTTTCTTTTTCTGTCACTTTTCTTTTTTTGTTGCAATTTCATTCTCTTTCTGTCATTATTTGTCATAATTTACCTGTCTGTGCCATTGGAATAATTTTCTACATGGCTATAAGGAGAAATTGTTGGTGCTGATGACCTGAATAAACAGGGCAAAGTAGTGGAGGATGGAGGATATTACATCCTGTAATCATTATTGTTGTGGGTGTTGATGTGCAGCAGGGGCTGGCTAGAGCGGAGATTGCTAATAACATTAGATTCAACTTTATTGTCACTGTGCAGTGTACAAGTACAAAGTACTGCGAAATGCAGTAATGAGTTAGTCCTTCCTGAATGAGTTCCTCTTCTTTTAGAAGACCAGTGGACAAGGAAGGAGGGGGTCAGTGGGCAGCAGGCCTGAGAACATAAGCCCTCAGGCTCGGATTGCCGTATTCTGGCTTCAGATAACCACTGAGGCAAGGAATATATTTCTCGCCGGATGAGAGGGAACTGAATGTCCAGCGTGGACAGTTCCTTGATGAGGCCCCGGGCTAAGAGCTGGCTAAGAGTAGGCTGAAAAAACAGTTAATTGCGGCGTGGGATGGAGTGGGAGAAAGAGGCTAATGTGGCCAGAAGTGGTACGTGTGCACAGGTGGATCATATTGACTGGAGACTCCTCTGTGGATGGCTGAACAGCATCAGCTGGAGGACTGGCCAGCAGTCTAAACACAGACCAGGCTTATTCTGTACCTAAATACCAGATGTCAAGATGACCCAAATGTTGATGACCATTCATGTTCAGATGTGGGCTGCATGTCACTGCTTTCAGCGTCATAGTGTACCAAAGCTGTAACCAATACTGGGCAATGTGTCACATTGTGAGTCACATTGTGTGGAGCCCACCTAGTGTGGGAACTCTCTCAATTGCACTTCCATCAACGCCGCACAATAGTGCCATCATCCACTGAGTCAGAAATAGTGTTGTCATGAACGCAAGGTTTAGATTTTTTTATTTAAATATTCAATGCTACTGAAATATGATGGGAGAAATCATTGAGTAATGTCATACCACATTTGTAACAGATTTTGCGCAGGTGTTTGTGTGCCGTTTGCACCTTTGATTTTCAAAAATATTTCAGTGCTGGTATCAGTTTTCACAACCGGGTTAGGTGAATTGAGATTTGTTTAAAGACATGGTGGAGCTTTTTTAACTCCTGTAGTGCACGGCTAAGAGCCACATTGCATCGATTAACAATTATGATCCACATACAAGCTTATAGCGAAATAAAGGAAAAACAAATAAATGTGTGGAGAAACACGAGGAATGCAGATGCTTCCATACAGGAGTGCACATTCCTGGAAAAGTTCCTTTTAACGTGACGTGATTTTACTGTTAATCTGGCAATTGTTGTAATGTAATAACCTTTCTTATAGTCTTATAAACTGCTGTGCAATGCATTAGTACCTTGGTTATATTACTTAAACTGGCCTCACAGGCAGGGCAAAAACAAAACACCAAATGAGGGAAATATTTTAGAAGAATTGTGTTCATTCCTTCAGTAATGTTTCCCAAACAAGAGCATTTCTTCTGTTCTGGAGACTTGACACTATTTAATGCTTATTTTTCTTTCAATTTGTCTCCCATCTGCAGCTTCTGTCCAAATGTAAAATGTAATTTCAGTTTACAGATTGTGAAACAAGTATTGGGCATTTCCAAAATGAAGTACTTTTTCATCTATTTGTTGTGGTGTTGATGCTTGGTTGTCATGATAACACTAGCCAGAGAAGCGTCTTGTTTTCGTCCCTCATCATCGTCTGTCCTTGTATCTCCCACTCTATTTCCTTGAGACCCAGTTCAGCAGAGGTTAATGCCGTTAGCCACGCACAGCTGTGAGAGGCTCTGGTCTCCTCATTGCTTGATGAGTGCTGCTCAGTTCGGAGGCCTGATGACTGGGAGGTCTGGGAATCTGTTGCATGCTGCAGCGAAGTCTGACTTATGATGATTGGAGTTAATACCGTAGCGAGACAATTGCCCCACCCGCTAGCATATCACCGCCATAGCCCACTGGTTGAGGAGTCTGGGCTTCCCTCCACCAGTCCGGCTGCACGGCTCGATGCACATGAAGAATTCAACATGGCCTTCTGATTTTGGCCTAATGTCCCTGAAAGCGGAAAATTACGGCCTTGAATACATAGTTCGATGTGGAATTAGATACATTTATAAGAAGTGTCACTACACTGATGTAATGTGGGACAGCTGGGCCATATAAATACATACCAGCAAATAACTTTTCAATAGATCCTGATTGAGCTTTGAGACCCAATTGGCTGAAATAACCCTCATTGCAATAGATCTCTCATTATCTATGCATACACATGCACCAAAACACAACATGACAGATAACACAGTGAATTATCTTGAAAATGAGGCGCACATGAATAGTTGAGTGGGCCAGTAGACAGGCAGGCAATTACCAAATCCATTCTAAATTTTAACAGACTTTATTCTTTTCATCGACATCATTAAAACAATGGACAGCAGGAAAGGATGATCTCTAATGCCATTAGTGAAGGCAACAGCTTTGCTTTTGATAGCTCCTGCTTTGAAAAAAATGGACAGAATCCCACTCTAATGGGGTGTTGATGTATTCATCAGCAGGTTTTTTTTTTTCACATACTCTATTGTACAAAGCTGCTGTTGCGCACAGTTTTCCCCAAACTGTTTTTTTTTTTAATGAAAGATTCAGCTAAGAACTCCAGAATAGTTTTGTTACTGAGCTTGAAAAAAAGTATTATACCCAAAGTCCGACAGAGACACAGAGTAGTGAGTACACTAAGCCTGTAAACATCATCAAAACAGGTAGAATGACTGTTGTTGACTGTTGTTGTTCATTTATTTCACCTCTGAACCAGAAAATGCAGTTTTTTGAGAAATGAGTCCCTTGGGTGCTTAGTCACCTTTACTCTCTGTGAATCCGCACTGCAGTTAAAATGTTAATGCAAATATTTAGGTCTTTGATCGCTGCCTGTAGGAGAGAGTTCTGCAGATGTTGGCTGGGTGTTGCTTGGCTACAGGGAAAGCATGATGATCCTGTATCGCCTGTTTAAACCTACCTAATCATATAAAATCAGTTGGAGTTAATACCTTTCAAATCTTAAAAAAATGATCTTTAGCGATTTGGTACATTTAGCTAGTGAAATTACAAAATGCACACATATTTATATCTCCTGCCCCAGTGCAGCTGGAATGTAGCTTTTATGTGAAATATACAGTATAGAGATAATGTAGAAAGAGAGAACATTTCTCCTGTCATTCCTTGATGTTAGTTGATTTGCTTTAAATAGTTAATGTCAGTGGTAACAGTGTCTTTTATTACACGAGAATCCTTTGGGCCTTTTGGAGGATAAATTGTCATTCAGCAAAGGCAACAACTGTTTTCTCTTAGATCAATTAGATCACTGCCGGCCAGCCAGAAGACCGGAACGTGCGCTGGGCTGCGCACACACACACACACACACACACACACACACACACACACACTAACAAACACAAGGGCGCACACACACAGACACACTTTGATTGAAGCATCATTGTCAATTAGTTATTGAACTTGACAAATTTCTCACCCTCTGCATAAAGAATAGCACACATATGAGCATATGCACATGCATTTTTTTTCTCCTGCCAGACCATTAAACAAGAGACCAGCTCCTTTGGCTCCTTAATGGAAATTGCCGTTTCAAAGCTTTCAGAGTGAGAGAGATGTTAACCTTGTGCGCTACTTGTGGCATTAAAAATGGATCAAAGCAGCTGAGCTTTGATGTCGACAGAAGATCTTATTTGGGTCGTGCTGGGCTGGCTCCCTTGCGCCCTCTGCTGGGAGAACTTGGCGCTTCATGTTAGGATGTGGTGGTGTTGTGCACTTTTAATTGTTTTAACCCCTTGCTGCACCAAAAATTCCCACTCGTGGAGACAATAAGCGTGATCATAAAGACACAGACAGATACAAGTGAAACGGGTGACAAAAGAGAGGCAACAAATGAGACAACAGCTGTTTCCTTTTTCTTTTCAGTCGGTTCATCAATCAGGTTTTGTTCCGCAATGTGAGAGCTGATGTGGACTATTTGGGTGTGAACTCTTGACCCTCAGCAGGCAGTCTTAAAAACTGGCTCCCCTAGTATTAGAGTCTCCCCCACAGAGCTCAGCTTAGGCCTGGGAATGAACACACTTTCCAAAGAGATAAATGACGTAGCAAGATCACCTACATGTGTGTCTGTCTGTGTGTGTTTGTGTGAGAAAGTGTACTGTAGTGCGAGTGTGTGGCCGAGTTGTGTGAGCTTGTAGGCTGAAATCAGATAGAGACAAAAAGACAGGAGGCATTTTGCTGTGTGTATGTGTTTCTATCAGACAGAAAAGGCAATTGGGTGTGCATTCATGCAATTCCTCTGTGGATGCAGACTATGTGTGCATCACTGCCAGTGTGTATGCTTGTGCACACACTTGTGTAGTGGGGGGGGAGGGGGGCTGGATGGAACGGCGGAGATGGAGATGGAGACACAGATAGAGAGAGTGAAAAAACATAAATAATTGATGATAGATACCGCCTTGCATCTGGCGCCTGCCGCCGTTGACTTTGTTCAAAGTGGATATTGATGCAGGGTCTTGCTAAAACAGTGTAACCACCCCTCTGTTCTGACCTCATTATCACATTAGACAAGCAACAATGCATTGCTTTTAAAAAGGGCAAAATAATACATGCTGTGAAATAGATGCAAATGTGTCCGAATCAGATCTTTTGCCAGATCTGCTGAATATTCGTTTTTTTGCCATATTATTTAACACGGGGGAAAAAAAGAAACCTAATTCTAGCTGTCATGAAAGAAAAAAAGGTGATTGTTAATTAATTGAATATTGGCTTGTTTGTGTTGGAACGCATGTGGACTTTCTCAGGCTTATTGTTGTACTTGCGGCAGATATCTGTCAAAAAAAAGTGGGTTAGGCTGTTTGGAGAGACTCAATATGTGATTGACTTTAATGTATTTAAGTTTTGCTCTCTCCCTCAATCGGCAGGCCTATTTTCGCTCAGTTTGCCTCATTAAATCTTTGTGGAAATTCTCCAGCTCTTGTGGAAGAGACTTTCTTTTGATTAGGCTATAAACAAATGGAGGAGTTGGTTGACATCTCCCAAGACCGTAGCCCTCTTTTGTTTTGCTGCTGCACTGTTGCTGCCCCCCTCCCCACTCTGACAGGACTCGAGTACTATTCCCCAAAGCCTTTATTCTCGCTCGTTTTCTTTTTTTCCGTTCCCTCACCCAACTCCAACCCCTCCTCCCCTCTGCCTTTGTTAAAGACAGCCCCTCAACCACTCCCCCCACCTCTCCTTCTCTCTCTCTCTCTCTCTCTCTCTCTCTCTCTCTCTCTCTCTCTCTCTTGCACTGTCTCTCTCGCTCTCTCATTATGGGCTCATCCGTTCCGCTGGCTGAGGGCTGAGAGGGGAGTGCTCAGGAGGAGAGTGTTTGGGAAACCAGCGACACGCCGCTGCTGTTTTCTCCAAAAGAAAAAGAAAAGAAAAGGTGGACCGAAGTGTCAGGAGCTGCTTTTCCTTTTGCCAGCACTCCTCACTCCCGTTTACTTCCTTTCTCTCTCTCTTGCTCTCTCTCTCTCTCTCTCTCTGTATTGCTGCGTCTGTCTGCTGACTTCTCTCATTGACTCACTCCTCTCTGCTTCAGCTGGCTGACTGAGTGCGCTGACACTGGGACCACTACCTGCTGCCTGGGGATTAAGCGCGCCATGAATACCCGGAGTCTAATTTGTTGTTTTGGCTGCCAGTGAATGTTGGATCCCCACAGAGGAGAAGCTAGTGCATAAATCCTTGCGGCCAGGACACTGAAGCGCCTCTGGACTAAAACAACCCAGTGAAAAGGGGACTGGATGCTTGAGGAAGCGTATAAAAAAAGAGTCGACGAACCAGAGAAAGAAAGAAAAGCCCGGACAAGTTCTTTCCTGAAAGGCAGAAATAGCAGAAGCTGAATCAACTTAAGTCTTACGAGGATCAGGGCGCAATGAGACCCTTTTCCTCTAATTATCTGGTTGGGATTCTATTGCTCGGTGCTGACACAAGGGAAGAAAGCCCAACAAATCTGTGCCTCGAGCTTCTTGGTTGATTTCTGATCACACACAGGTTTTTCTCCTTTTCTTGCCATGAGTTCATTTATTTAGATCGTCTCTGTGTTTTGCTGCTCATCCGTAGCTGCTTGGGGGAGAAGACGGCTGTGCATTGACAGGTTGAGTGGGGATTGAGATCCTTCTCTCCAACTTTTTCTCCCTCCCCATCACTTTTCTGACCTGCATTCGGCACCAGCGCACCAGCAGAGTGGGGGGGGAGGGGGGCGGATGCTTACCCTCTCCACGAGACTGGCCGGGAATAAAGGTTATTGAACCGAGGAGTGTCAGGCACGCAGGAGAGAAGGGGAGGAAAAACAAACCATCTCCGTGAACCCGGGAGCATATGGTTTAGCGAGCGGCAGCCAGCTGCTTTCCAGCCATCCTGCTAATCACGCTACAGCTGATACAAGTTGCTCCGGTGACGGTGACAGATTTGGACGGCTCTTACTTGCCGTGGTCGCATATCTCTTCACTGTGCCAGACTATAGAAAACGATAAGCAAAAACGAGCCAGTCTCCGGTGGATACAAAGAAGCAGTTGTGTTGAGTTAGAGGCGCTCTGGGCAAATCATTGCTCAGGAGAGGAGCTAACCTTTGTTACCCCAACAGGCAACAGCCACAGGGAGGCTAAAAAAGATGCTTGGCTGTCACCTCTTGGGAAAATACTTGTGACACATGTTGTTGGTGAGCACCAAACCTTGGCTTGGTGTTTAAAGGCTTTTGACAAGTAAAGGAGTGGGAGTGCTCTGAGAAGCTGCATTCCCAGACCCCTTTCACGTCCATCTCATTACCAGTCAGGGTCACTGGGAGGAAAGGAGAGGATTGCATTTGTGGATTTACTGTCAGCCTGCTTGGAAGTTTTCCGTGTGGATATTTGACAATTTAAAAACACCCACATCCTAACACACAAATTTCTGCATCTCATACACATACATGCCAAAAGCGCACTGACGCACAGTTACAAACACATTATAACCACCCACCTAAAACCACACACGTTTTCACTGTAAGTATAAACCAATTCACAACACACACACACACTTAGCCACAGATTTAAAGCCCATTAGTTTTTTCCTAGTGGACACAGCAGAATGGAGGTCGTGTGGACAGGTGGGGGGCTGTAGGAGTCCAACATCTCTGTCCCTTTCCCCAAATGGATGTTATTATCTCTAAAAATGTGTTGCTTGGAAACCGCTGAAAGCTTGCTGCTGCGATTCTCTGACAGAAACGGTCACCGGGTCCTCGCCACGGTGCACAGCTGGAACCGCAGCTGAAACACCCGCCATTACGAGTCTTTTTTTTTGTGCTTTTTTCTTTTATCTTCATCTTCATCCTCTGCTCTACCCCGCCGCCATCATTTTTTCCAACGGGTCTTTGGGCACCCCTCGTCGCCCTCCTCGTCCCGTCATCTCCTCCACCCTGGAGGGGAGGGGGTCAATGGAGTGGAGCATGAGCGGGTGCCACTATCCCTCGCCACCGCCACAGGAGCAGGACCGCAGGTACCAACACAAGGTGTCCCTGGTGGTGCGCTACTTCATGATCCCCTGCAACATCTGTCTGATCCTACTGGCCACATCTACACTGGGCTTCGCGGTGCTCCTGTTCCTCAACAATTGTACGTTGGTTCATCAGAAACACACAATTTTACTTTCATAACACCTAAACGTATGGGTCACTGCTTGGCAATAGAATGCTTACTATAAACCCCTATTTCAAAGTATTGGTGCGGCCTTATAGACAGAATTTAGCTTGGAATAAATTATTTTGGCTTGTACATTCTATACAGTTTTTGCATTGAATGTCCTTGTTGAAACAAATAACCCCTCACTTTACCTCTCATGATAGCCTTATCTGCACTTGGAGTAGGGACATCAGGACACCTAAAGTCTCAGCTCCCCTTTCCTTGTTTCTGTGTCTGCACTGTAGGCTTGCGAAATTGCCTTATATTTCTTCTCCAGACTTGGAATTAACTCTGAACTGCGGGATGAAGTATTAAAAGGCAACTAAATGCCTTTGGCGGATGATAACATGTCTTTTGGCCTGGAAAGCCTCAACCCTTCCTGTCATCTGCCCCCACTGCATTATTCTTGTCCCACTTTATATTGAAAGTATTGTGGCTCATTAAGAGCACAATGTTTGTGCGGCTTAGTTACTTAGTTGGCAGTTTTGATGGTCACCATATCAGTAGATTCTTGGGTCAAAGACTAAATGAGATAATTGCTTTAGTTTGTCTTCTGTTAAACCCCATGCCGGGTATAATTTGTATTCACAATATGAGTTTATGAATTCACCAAAGATATGCAACCATTTTCTATTTATTTTTTTTATTTTTTTTACATTACTGGCAGCAGCACACCTTCAGCTGTCCCCCTCTACCATTTGCCTGTCTGTGTTAACGCTAACTTATTCATTCTCCTCACTCTCTCACAGACTTACACAAGTCTATTTTTGAGTGCATTGCCAGATTAGACTGTGTTAAAGGTGAAAGTCCTCTCAACTATCCAAAGTGGGCTATTATTTATGCAAGACTTGGGCAACATAATCCCTGCACATCATTGTAAGTAAGTAATATGTTAATCAAGCACAGTCATTTTGAGGTTGAAGTGGAATTTGAGCAACACTTTTAGGGGAGAGGCTTGTTAATATTCTTTAGCCATGGTTGTTGTTCCATGTCAGCCCTTTAGTCTGTTATCAGGCTGTTGACTTTTCAGCCATGTAGAAGGCAAAGTCCCCATAGCCCGGAGGATGCCACTGCATTAGATGCACCTCTTAGCATTTGTCTACTTCTTTTCTAGGTTTGTGTCTTTCTATCATCTTTGTCAGTCTTTCCTTCTCAGGCTAATTGGTGGATGTTGGTGACCAGAGCAGTATGGTCCATTTGTAACCTCGCTGTGTTACTGAATCAATTTCAGCCAGACAGATTCTAATAGATTTAATACAAACTCAGTTAAAGCGGGCCAATCTTCACCTCTCAGATGAGAAATGTGCGTTGGAGGAACTGATGAAATGAAAGGGGCTCTTTTATGCTGCCAGGAGCCCTCGCCATGTGGCCACAGGGATAGCTTGATAGGATGGTGATAGTGCTGGTAGTGATGACGTTTGTGTTTGGATGTGTGTGGGGAGGGAGGAGGGGTGTTAGAGGAGCAGTGCAACCTCAGATTCCCTATTTCTATTGTCACCATATGGGGTGAAGCATGCCCACACACACGCAGTAACCCCCACAAAATCCTACCGCCTGCCAGCAGAACCCACACACAGACACACTCTTGGTTTATCATTCTGTGTGACTATACATCAACCGCACCAATAGGGAAGATGACACACATTCAGTGATACATACACACACTCCTCTTCGTGCACATGGCTAAATGTCACAGTCAGACACATATTGATTTGCTGAAGATACAGTATAAGGTGAATGATGGCCATGTTCTGACATTCACACAGGCACAGGAACTCACGCTTTGCTGGGTGCAAAGGGAGATGGGAAAGGCTGATATGTTTATGGAAAGACCTTATCTTGTCTTTTCATTATGGAAATTTGACGAAATCGTTTAGTGTTGCCCTGCGCTCTGTACGCCACCTTTTCTGTCAAGGCTCTTTCTGATTCGCCTTGTTTGTTTGTGTGTGTTTATGCATGCTTACGAATGCGAGACAGGAAGTACAGCTTGTGTGGATGTCTGTTTCTGTGCGCGCTCCTTTACCCTCTCAGCAGAACTTCTATATTTTCCTTGTGCCAATTTCTGTTTCACTCGTTTTATATGTTTTCTTGAAATCCCCCCCAGATGGAAATCAGTTACCGTCATGACTGACTGGGAAACAGCTTCAGCCGACACTTCATTATTCACCTCTAGCACCAGCCTCGCCTCTCCCCTCTCCTCATTTTTTTCTCTCTCACACACCCTTTCTCTCTCTTTCTGCCCCGAAGCCCCGACTGTTGACAAGCAATTTTAAGTGAGCCTAAATTTAAAACTCAGCTGTGTCTTGGGACGCCGACGGGTATCGCAGAAGTCCTGGAAAAGGCTTTGCCGCAGTGGTTGACGGAGCCCAGTAAAAATGTGTTAGTGGGGTAATTGATGTGATGTGTTTTATCTTCCTCATTATCCCTCACAGTGCAGAGACGTCAGAGAGATGGCTGGGTGGCTGCACATCCTTTCTGAATGTGTGTGCTGGTGTGTACGTTTGATGCTGGCAGCTCTGACAACTCACCGGAGCTCTGCTTCGTGAGCCAGACAGCTGAGTTGACTGCGAGAGTGCAGATGGTGGTTTGGTTGACTTGTGCTCGGTACTCCAGTGCCCTGGTACACTGTGACCAGTGTATCATGATGGCCTTCGAGGTAACACGTTGTCCCTTTGGTGAAGTTCCCTGGCAAATGATGATGACACCAAAATCATTTCTGTAGATCAGTAATTGTGCTTCCTGATGGCTTCTCACTCACTATATGATATCATCGCGATACATATGTCACGAGACGATATTATTGCGATTTTAAACTAATTGCAATGTTCTGCGATATATTGCAATTTATTACCTTTTTTTCCAATTTCAAATTATGTCCCCAAAAGGAGACTTTGTCAACATATGTTTTATCCAAAAGATACATTTCTCTGTTTGTTTAGCTCACTTAAATTTTATTGCTGCAAAATGGTGTTGTCAAGCAGACAAACTATGCTGTATTGGTTTTTTTTTTCCCCACCCTACTGGACATGTTTAATTTTCCAACATGATGTCAGTCTTCTTACTTTGCTTATAGCTTTGTATCATTCAGTGCCAAATGTCTTTGGTATCTGTATGCACAGTACTGAAATGATTTGTTGCCTAATCAATTAGCCAATCAACAAAACAAATATCTTCCATAACCTAAAAAGGCGAGCAGTCGTTTATGCAAAAAAACATTCTCTGGTTCCAGCATCTCAAAATGTTAGAATTTGCTGCTCTCTTTTCTTATATTGTAAATTAAAATTGTAAATTGGTTTGTTTGTCAGAAAATATAAGCAATTTGAAGACACCCCCTAAGGCACTGGGAAATTGCTTTTTCACTATTCTTTGGCTATTTGTAGCCTAAACAGTTAATGGTATGATCATCAGATTTATCGACGATAAAGGTAAATGTTAGTGCAGCCCGAATTCTGTTTGTGCATAGTTTTTGTTTTGTCACTAAGAATATCCCCTATTTCCCTGCTAAACAATGTGATTCAAACTATATGTTCTCCATGCGCAGTCTACATTACATAAACTACTATTGATCCATTGCTTTGTCAAGATTGTCCTCATTTGCAAGCGTTAAGGTGTCAAAACTGCAAAGGACTCCAGTTTCATGAGGTCTTTCCCCTGAGTGTTACTCTATACTCAGTCATTTGACACTACAGGTCTTGTTTTATGGTTCCCACAAACCAGCAAGCCTTATGTCATCGTCTGCTGGGTGTTTACTAGGAGAGTAGCATGATGTCATTTGATATTGTAAGGGGGGGGAGAATCTGATTTATTCTGCATATGGTTGCTGGAGGGTGGGGACTGAGTACATTTTCACTGATGTGATCACTGCTGTGGAATTTCAAATCTTGTCTTACACTTTTCAACGCAAAAGAAAAGAAGATCCATTCCCGTGTGTTTTTACCATTCTCATTGTGCTCTTATGGTATCAAAAGTCATGCAGTGTGGTTTGGGATGAGAAGACCATAGAAACAATGATGATACCTATCGCTGAAATGTACTACTGTTGATTAGCTCAGCTGGGTTCCTGCAGGGTAGCAACTCAATTACTTGGCCTGCACCTCTGGGAAGTCTGTGAATTTCCCCCAAAACTAAAAACCTATTTCTCTCTCTTTCTCTTTTATCTCTTTCAGACAAACCTCCTCACTTCACTCCAGTCCAGCCTCCTGATGGTAAGTCCTCTGTGGTTTCTTTCTGCTCGCCTCCGTTGTCCGCTGGTGTTTTGGGGTTGTACCTACGAGTAATGCCCTCATACAGCAGTTCCCTGCCTTTGAAGTGGCCAGCCGTCTGTGCGATGTGCCAGATTTGGCTGCTTCGCTTTTTGTTTTTACACAGTTGGTATGGTAGGCACGTAGCCAGGTCTGCTCAGGGCTTTGATGTGAGAAGGATCTTTTGATGACTTGATTTGATCTGCTTCGCACGGCTAGTTAGGCTGATGTTCAATACCTGTTACTACAGCTGCATTCACAGCCTTCTGATAGGGTCTAATGGGATAATACACCCCCTTTCCCTGGGTATTCTACATTACCTGAGGTTTGTAGGCCGGGAGCGCAGAGCAGCACCATCACCTCACCTTGTTAGCCACATGCTCTCCTCCTGTCCCATACATATAAATCTTTGAAATGGGTGCTGCATTGTTTAAGTTGTTTACTGGCCCAGTAACATGTGCTTTTAATTAAAAAAAGCAACAATTTATTTCTAAAACTGTGTATCTCAGCAAGCTTTAATTGGAGGAAAACATCTGGTTTTCAAGCTGCTATCATGAATATTTATCAGAGGCAGCGCACTGAGACAGTGTTTGATAGACTTTTGTGTTGTATTTTCTTTATACTGCACTGACAGCCAGCCAAGAATGGACTACTACTAGTTCTGAAGGTGTTGTATCATCCTGCTTGTGTGCAAGCTACAAAGCCAGAGGTTTGGAGGGATGAAAACACGAGGAGAAAATATTCCTAATGTCCCAGCTGGCCAGCTGATGTCAGGGACAAAAGGCAACAGTTGGGGCTCTCAGAATCTGTTTCTGGTAATTGCTCAATCACTCGCCCCATAGGCCAGCTTGTTTGGAAAAGCGGTTTGCGAAAGATGTCAGCTTTAAAAAATGTATCAAATTAGAGGTGGTTTATGACGAATGGGATTGTCTGGCAGGGTCGGGACAATAGGCTGTTCACTGTCGATATGAAATGGCTGTGGCGTTTTGGCTTCAACAAATGATTGGGCTTGATTGGAGCGTTTCTAAACTCTGCCTCACCTCAACACCTGAGGAGTGTGCAAGTATGTCTATACTTTCTCTTTCGTGCCTCACATCAAAAAACACTGGAGATCCAATTGGAGCCGGCGCAGTTTACAGCAGCGATTTGTTTTTATTTTAATGGCAGATGAAATTGTCTTGACAAATGATTATATCTCACAGAAAGGTCTGTTTTTGAAGCAAATATTGCTATAAAATGTGTCTCTCCACTGGGCAAATGAGAAACAGTGTGCAGGCAGTGAAGCAAGCCCATTTCTGTCTTCCATTGAATTTCCACCTACAAAGGAAATAACGCCCTGCTTATCGATTGAGCCACTCATTTCCCATGTATTAAAGTTTTTGCTGTCTGAGGGGCACAGTTTGTTTCTGCACTAGTCAACCATTTAAAAGCTGCTGCTAGCCCTTAATTACATTTCCAATAGTTCTGTAGGCTTTACATCAGCAGCCTATGCTGTTTTAATATGCCAAGCAAAACAAAAGGCAAAGCCTCCAATCAGTGTGGTAAGCCTGCCCTGTGGGACGCAGTTTCTCTGGGTCATTTAACGCTGGAGAGATTAGTGAGACAATTAGAGTTGGCCCAAATAAGACAGTAGGCCACTTTTTGGAGACGCATGGTTTTAGTAGTGGTGGAGGGGCGATTTAGTAGAGAGCACAGCCCTCGTTCTACTGAACTTGTCCTCCCTGCTCTCCAGTACTTGATTACAGAAAATCATGGACAAGATACCAAGAAGTCTGCATTTTTACACAGCCTAATTTGTCTCTGAACTGCCGTTGATGAAACGTCTTTATTAGCATGAGGAGATTCTGCAGAAAGTAAAGGAATTTGTTCTGCAAATTAGAGCGAGAGAATCTTGGGACTCGCTGGCGGAAATTGCAGGTTCGGCACAACATAAGCAAAACTCTTAGATGATATTTATGGTGTGCGCCACCCGCAAATAGCTGACAAATCCTCCCAAATGAATGGCCTATAATCACCGGTCAAAAAAAAAGTGACAGAAGTCACAAAGCAGCCGTTAATTAGGCTTTTTCTTTGAAAGCTCAAAGCGACAGTTGCTTGGCTCAGGCTGCACTCATTATTGCATGTTGTCTCCTGATAATAAGACAGTTGTTGTGCGTTTGGCCAGAGCTAGAAAGCTCAAAGACTTGCAGCTTGAGGGATTAGTATTGGAGTTTGGAAAGAGGGTCGACTCAGAGAAATGCTTGATGAACGAGGATCTTGGCCCTCAGTTGTCTACATCCAGAGTTTGTGCAGTGGTTAAGAGCATAGCAAGGAGGCAGTGTTAATTAGACACAATCTTTGGTCATATTTTATTGAAGATCTAATAAGGATTATTACTTCACTAGGTATTTGTCATCTGATTTATGGAAAATCTAGTTTTTAATTGAACTTGGACAAAGAATAGATTCACGTCTTTAGTTCTGTCTCAAGGACTTTAGGCTGAGAGGAATATCAGGTGTACTGTAGACTGCTCCCTTGAACTATCCTTCATTTCATCCTATTACAACCTTAGGTGACTAAACACTGGCCAAACATGATCCGAATAGGCCGGAGACTCAAAAGAAAGGAAGTGTAATAAGTTAAGTCTTAGTTCAGAGGTCTTCTGTGACTGTAGCCGTCTCCAGCACAGCCTGCCTGGCTTTAGTTGCGCTTTTGTCACTGACGGTGCTCCCCAGAGGATGCTCCTTGCTGACAGACAAAATAAACTCTTGGACTGATTTGATCTAAGGTGGTGGAACACCTAAATAAGAGTGCCATGAGGCTCACTCACACTTTAAGAACACTACCCCATCCTAAAGAATTGACATAAATCTTTGTCAGCTCTGGGAGAATACAGCAACTAAGCGCTCCACACCCATTACCCCCTCAGATGTAATAAACACACACACACACACACACACACACACACACGCATACACACAATAATTTATTCTGCCGGAGCCTTTCTCTGTGTTCTTGACAGTAAGCCTAACTCAGAGAGAGGCAGAATTAATTATGGCTCCTCGCCTATCTTAATTAAATCATTTCACATCATAGATTTCACACAACAGAAGCAAAATATCTACCTCATATTTTAGCCGGGGTGGGGTTACTGGCTGAGAATGTCTCACATCAAGATATCAAAGGTAAAGTTGCCTCTCCTGTATTACGATTTCACCGAAGAATTGTCATGTCCGGCTTTTAAAAGAGAGCAGCTTGTTAGACCACTAATGTGGAGGCTGCTGGGGGAAAGCGGAGGGGGTTGAGGCAGCCTTGACTTTATCAACAGAAAAGTTTGTTGCCCTTTTAAAGTACACACATTTTAAATTACACAGATGTACTCTATATCCTCACCTTGGTCAGAGTAGCCTGTCTCGTTTTGTGTCGGTGGCATCAGCAGATGTTTACGTGAGTGTCTGAAGGGCTCAGTAAGTCGTTTTTTTTTCATAAACAGAGGTGAAAGGCAATGAGATTAGCCAAATCTGGTCAATGCCCACATCTAACCATCCGTCTTTGACAGCATTCACATTCAGGCTTGCCTCACCTCACCTCAGCTTACCCGGTATTGATCTGTCAAAATAGGTTAGAAGCAGTAGTCCACAGAGAGAAAAACAAAAATATCAACCAAGAAGAAGAGAACTGAGGTATACTCCTGTAAAGTGCAGCACTATTTGCTTTTGATACCCTATGACAAGGAGTAATTATTGACACAGTTTGCAATGCGGGTTTGCTTTGATATGTCCCCCGGCTGCGGAGCACCTCCCGCCAGTGTTGATGCAGGTTATTCTCGGACCTTGGACCTTGTAATGATCAGCAGTTTTTTGATGTGGACACACAACACACTGAGCTATCTGCGGCTGTGATCTGGAAGCTGTCAGCCAGCAACTCTTATAGCCATGTCTGATTTGTTGGCATTAGGCCTCTCTGTAATGTACAATAGAAGCTAGACATAGGTGTAATCTGGAGTATTGCGATCCACATATCCGCTTCAATTTGGCTTTTTTAACATCCTCTTGTTGAATGAATATGCATCCGCATTGTTGAAAGCTTCCTGTGATGGCAACTTTCCTTTTGCCTCGTTAGACGCACAGTAAATGTATCCACACTTGATTGATTTCCTTCTTCCTCATGGCAGAGCAAGAGATTAAAAAAACAAACAATGACATAAAAAAGGCAGCAGTATGTTACTATGCCGAGTCTTTGAAATGAAATGGAAAGAATGACATTAGTGGGATAAACAAAACCATATCGACAGTATGAATCCATGTGAGCTAATTAATAGTTTCTAGCTGCTTATCCAAGCCCTTATCGCTCAGCATGGCTGTGCAGAGGGACAGTTGAAAACCCAAACCTTCTCAGCTCTTTGTCATATATTGGAAGTAATTAGCGTGCAGAACGGCCTAATGTTGCCTTAAATGGGCTCTCTATGTTCTTCACATGTTGATGGTGACGGCGGCCATTCAGTACTAGTGAAAGGCTACGTTGCTCATTCCCTCTCATTAAAACATCAGCAAGTTATTTTAAATCAGGACTCAGTTGTCATTCCATTTTAATCTGTGATGGGTAGGTGCTAATTTAATTGTTTGGTGGCGATGTCAGAAAATAACCACACAGGGAAGTGTAACCAATGGAACGAATTTCATTGCCAGGTTGTTAATTAGAGGAAAATAAGTGGCTTGCAGTGTCAACGTGTTGCTGAACAAAATTGCGCTGATATCCTGCTATTAGCCGAGTCTTGCATCACAGTCAGTGTTTTCCCTATTATGAAGTGGAAGTTATTGGAGCGTTTTGCTCTGTGCTGACAATATCCACACTGTATACACAGATACTGTATATGTCGTAGTTTTCTGCAGAAGCAACGTTTGCTGTGAACGTCAGGCATCTGCAGTTCAGTGCTCTCTTGTTCTCTCTCGTTCTGCCAGACACACACACACACACACACACACACTAACTCTCTTGAACATTTCACCCCTTGCTTCTTGTTTTCCTTCACTCAGTTAGAAACATTGTTTACAGATTGCAGTTGAACCTCAGGCTGTGTGAAGGAACACACATATACTCCCGGCACACACACACATTACAGAACCCCAAACATCCGATTTTACAGTTTCTATCAACTTTTATCCGTCGGTGTGTATGTGCTTTGGGTTCCTGTGTGTGTGTGTGTGTGTGTGTGTGTGTGTGTGTGTGTGTGAGTGTGAGTGTGTGTGAGTGTGTGTGTGTGTATTCCTGTTAAGTGCGTGATAAATTTGTTGCGTGTGCATACACA
>NC_050184.1:12757285-12879785 GCF_008315115.2 Sander lucioperca
GCATATTTAACTCTCTTAGATGCAGCTTTGAGCGAACTTTTTAAATTTTTTAACCTCACAATGTGCTACATTCTCATATAAATTCCTCTCTGTTCTTCTGCTCCCCTCTGTAGTCCATTGATTTAACACAGTGAATTAGTCAGTCTGTATACAATCATCAGAGGTTTTACATTTTTTCTAAACACCAGGGAAAAGTCACAGAGGAAATTATGTAATTAACAGGCAGGAAACAGCCCCATCCAGAGAACCTTTAGCAACAGAAATTAAAAGAAAGACCACCTCTCAGTGCCCCACATTCAGCAGGAGATTCCTGGTAATTACAATATTAAAACACAACAGCATACAGTCAAACAAGCAAATGTTCACCTTTAACTGACATGTTATAATTAGGGGTGTAAGAAAAAATCAATACACTTGAGTATCGCAATATTTTATTAAGCAATACTATATTGATTTTCAAAAACGCAATATTGATTTTATTTAGTTTTTTAGTTTACGTGCAAAAATATTCATGTAAGACAGTGGTTCACGTTTATGTTGTGTTTAAACCCACTACTGCTAGATGGCTATGCTGAGACGCACCACTAGTGTCCTTGCCTAACAGTGCCTAGCAGTGCCTGACTTTTTGCTAGAAGCTAACAATGTAGCTATGGCTGAACTTTGGCCTACTTTAGCGTATATAAAAATTTGCTCACTAAGAACCTGTGAGCCACAATCCCAAACTGGCAGTTTGATTTTCTGTGTACTGAATTGTTTACCTAAAGTAAACTTCTTTGACTTTTATACACATCATGTCTTTTTTAAACATTAGTTTTTCTAAAATTATACTTTTAAAGAATCCCAATATATCGCAATATATTGAATTGTGACCCATGTATCGTGATCCGTATCGTATCGCCAGATTCTTGCCAATACACAGCCCTTGTTATAATCCTTAAGTCTTTCACTCATGTAAAAGCCCATTTTTTGCACGCAATGAAAGTGACCTTTGGTTTTCTTTATTAAAACACATTATTTAATCCTCTCAGCTAACGGTTTGTTCTCTTTCATGTCTGACAAAGTAGCCACTAAAGTTGGATTTGCTTGGTCAATAAATGTGGTATTTCTAATGGAACTCTGGGACCTCTATTATTACTATTATTAAACTCTCTATACAGCTGAGTGGAACTGCAGAGTGGGGTGACTCTTTGTGGGCTTGTCACTTTCAGCAACACCTTTCACAATACACATAGTAATTTGCCCCATTGTTCATATTGATTAGTGCAGCTTTTATGATTATATGTGTAAACACTGTATGAAATGAAACAACTTGAAAATCTTGAAAAACCGATCTCGATCATTATTTAAAGTTTCTTGTTATAACGATTTTCAGAAAGCCTAACTTCTTTAAAATCCTGTCTCCTTCAGGATCTTGGTCATTTCTATCACTGAACACATTATGCTAATGGTAAGAGTCAAGGCCTGCTCTGTCAAAGAGCCGCTGCTGCTTTTAGAGGGAGTGTTCAGGTTCATAAAGTTTTAATGAGCCAGGAGAGAAATCAGCAGAGACGTCGCACACTTTACTTTATCCCAGGGCACTCCTCTGAACTATATAGGTACACCAGACCTGTCAGTTGTTTGAGCTTTTTATTTAGGAAAAGGCTTTCAATCTAGATTACACACAGCTAATATTGCACATAATGAAAAACAGGATTATCACAGTAATGCTTTTTGCTTTCCTAAAAAAGGAAGACTCTGCTGTGCAGACGAAATGTAAAAGCTCAACCAAGGCTTGTGCTTCCATCTCTATAGTCTCTTCCTCGGTTTTGTTTTGAATTGGGGTTTTGCGGTTTCTCAGGAGATTCTGCGAAGATGTAGCTGCATTATTTAAGATATATTCTCGCAAATATATCCACACTTCCTTGTTTATATATTTTAAATGTATTTTTTTTTTCTTGCACTTGCAAACCATGGCAAAAGTGTGGAAGTTTAATCTGTTGTCTGCTTGGATGCGTCAGTAATGATGGACGGGAATTGGTTGGGACAGGGAGATCACAATACATCAAAAACATTTGAGATCAGATGGAGAGGATGAATTTGGGTCAATGCGACAGCAGAGAAGACAACGTAGATAAGACCAAAGCAAATACAGACTGTTGAAGATTAAAACGATTGAAAGATTAACAAATGTGAATGTCATAATACAACCAGCTCACAGTTTTGTTTGATATACAGTTTTGGATTCATAGCTTGTTATCACAATACTGTGGGGAAAAATGTGAGGCTAGATGATGATGAACAAATTCCTGTTTACATTAGTTCAAAGTGGAAAATCTTTTTAAGGCCAAATCAAATGAAAACTGGGACCAATGTTTAATTCCCAAATAAGCTATTGCACCTAGTTGATTTCTTATTGGACAAGTAGAGTGAAGAGAACAGTTTGTCAACCTTATATAGCGGTCATTTGCATTTTACATTGAAAATCATGCTGTGTGTGCAGGTGCTACTACATGGATGCTCCTGTGCTATACTAAACAGTCTATGCCTTTTTGACAGGCCTTCTCTATTACATTGTTCTTTTCTTCCTTACTTGAAAATACAAAATGGTTGTTTGGTGGAGCGTCCATTCTTAAATGTCATTTTAACACCACAGCTGACATTTATGAAGATTTATCTCCTCAAACATTTATATCAAGACATTTTGTCAGACAGACCTCCTTAACTGTACATCCCTTTAAAACGCTGATGTGCAAGATTCAAGTTTTTTTTATTTCCCACATTAATATGAATAATTATGCTGATGGAAGAAGATTAATACAACTATGTGAGTAGAGGGCTCTTTAATGTGTCCAGATTGTTAAATACTGCAGATGGAGACAACATATGCAACACATATTCCTACATGAGATGAGTCATCGTTATGTTTGCAGTGTTGAAATTGTTTTTCCTGCAGGAAATGTCTCTTTAACCAGGACAGTTGTATCCTAATTAAGCTAAGAAAGACACCAGCGTTCACGTCAGTCAGTGTTTTTCTGCTCTGCTGCCATGTAGTGTAGCTTTACCTACTGTGATGCAAACATGTTAGGCAGTGCTTAATTTGTAAGAGCGCAGAGGGGGGGTGGATCCAGCGACTCAAAATGGGGGTTGGAGGTAATGGAACAAAAAAAAAAATGACACTGCCTACGTAGCTTCTCTGACTAAAAAACCTAAACAACGCTGTGTGTACATCAGGGCAATGTTTATTTTAATTTCAGAACATGCACTGCATGGGTACAAAATGTAATGTCTCCACATTCTTGATCGGCGGAAATGATTTTTGCTTGTTTGGGATCCGACTGGCCAGCGTATCTGAACAAGTTAAGCAAACTTTGTTGTCTTTTTGACATTTTTCCCCTGAGTGAAACGAGGCTAACGGCAATCTCAACCAGCACAAGCGCATGTGTCACTTGAAGTGCCTCCCCTCCCTCTCCCCCCTCTGTCTTACCCTGAAAATTCACCTCAAAACGCATCGAAAATGCAAACACAAGATTTTTGTGGAACTTCAATGGGGAATAAAGACTAACAAGACAGATAACAACATTGAACACTACACAAACAGTAATTTATTTTTTTCATTTAGGTGATACATTTTTCATAGTGACACAGGAGGTGCCGGATCCAATAAAAAAGGTTCCGGATCCAACGTAGGAGGTGCCGGAACATGTTCCGGCGTGTTCCGGCTCAAATTAAGCCCTGACGTTAGGCCCAGGTGGGAAATGAAGCCATAACTCAGGTTGGGTCATCTCACTGAGCTGTAGAGCCACTATGGTTGGGTACCAAACCCTGTACTTTTAGCGGTACCGACCGAATCACGTCGGTACTACCAAGTATTGGTTCACGTAAAATCAAACAATGCCAAATTTCGGTACCTGAGAGTAAGCGCAAGCTTATCTGTCCTCTCTACATATTGGTATCGGGACTAGTATTGGTTCAGATGCGAAAGGTACCCAACCCTAAGAGCCACATGTGCCTCACCCTTGGAAACCTAAATTCTAGAGATATACTTCACGACCATGAGCACATACAGTATGAACTGTGCTGCGATGGAACACCCAGAGGCAGTATCAATGAGCTGAATCAAAAGTAAGGATCACGATTTATCTGCTCCCCGCCTTGAGGAACACACACGCACACCATCTGCATTCACAGTTTGAGCTCCTGCCATGTGGTAGAAGTTGCAGAAATTCACAAGAATCTGTAGAAAAAAACACTTCATAGCGTATTCCAGACAGATGCGCAACTTTAAACCAGCGGGGAAAGATAATTGGAGCTCTCTGTAAATGTAATCACACCTTCACTCTTTGTAATAAAAAAAATTATTTGGTGCTCTTGGTGCTATTTGCCATCTCATTTACACTGGATACCTTGTACTGTTAAAATTGAATACAAGTGGTTGAGGACAGGAAAAAGAAAACACCACCGTTAATGTTAAACCTTATCGAACGCACAAAACATGAATAAACACATCGCACATATACTGATTACACTTTTGATCTTCACCATGGAACTAGGCAAGCTGAAGTGGGAGGGTACAGTGAGCATAGTGTTGAGAGTTCACCTGTAGGAAACCAAAGCCTGCTGCAAAAGAGGCATAAGTAGTTTTAGAAGTGTGCGCTTTCAAACTTTCTCACAGACTTTTCTTCATTTCCCTGCTTTGTTTAATTTTGTTTCTAGGAAATAAATTTAAATATTTGCCTTGTCTTTGTCACTTAAGGTTTAAGGATTCAACGCACTAAATATACTTGAAAAAAGGGGGCTTGTTGTCTCTGAGGCTCCAGTGTTTTAAACCTGCTCTGCTACGAGTTGAGTCTTTTGTAGTTTTAAACCTCTTGATCGTCCACAGTGGGATGAGGACTCAAGGCTAGTCAAGGATTATGTAGGATTGCTCCTGCATTGCATAAGCTAATATAGAGTCTCATTGGCATTATGTATGTTTGGGTGTTGATGGGGCCATATGCTGCTGCATCAGGGCCCACCAGGAGATCAGTGCTGAGCAGGAAGCGTTGTGTTATTAATATCCCAGGTGCAACAGAGTACATCTTCCTCAGGCCCTAATTTTTTTTTTTTTTTTTTGTGGATTAATGTGTGTCTGTGTGTGTGTGTGTGTTGGGTATGAATCCTTTTCCCAGTCTTTGTGTCCACAGTCTTCAGTCTGCCCTTGACTGTGGGTCTGGAATTTATGAGAAAAATGCAGCGTGAATAAGGCAATGTTGATCAGACTATTTTTAGACAGAGTGCTGGGAAATGTATCAATTATTGAAGTGTGTAGGTGTGTGTGTGTGTGTGTGTGTGTGTGTGTGTGTGTGTGTGTGTAGGCTGAAAGAGTTCTGAGGGAAGCGTGTAAAGATTAATAATGAAGGACTGTCAAAGACAGAGAGAGAAGGGAGAGAAAGGAGACGTATACAGGTGGAGTATATGTGTGTGGGGAGAGTGGGGATTGGTACTGCCTGTTCTTGTACCTGGGGTGATAATAACTCAGTCCAACACATTTTCTGACACATTTCTCAGCACTGACACTTGACTGGCCCAGAATATTAGAAAAGCCCTCTTGAGGATGAACAGTGAGTCTGTTTGGTTTCAGATCAGTGATACTGAATCCATTATCTCCATATTTCAAGTTGGAGTGATGCAGTGAGTTCATTTGCTTTTGTCTTCCATTCATCCCTCAAATGATGTGCTAAAATATCTAACACTCGTAATAGGTCTTTAATTTTTCACAGTGTTTTGCATCACGCTGGCATTTGATGCAGCTATAAAATGCCACTGCTGTTTACAGATTCTTTACTTTAGAGAAAGATTTTAAATTATACAAATGTAAATTTACAGAGGGGTTGACAGAATCTTTGTATTTGGTGATAAGTGGATGCGGAGGGAATTGAGTTGCGCCTCAAAGCTTGCAAGTGTGTTTGTGTTGAAAATGTACTAGTGATGTGCATCTCCGGTCTGAGGCTGATGCGGTACACATCTCGATGCATTGCCAACGATCAGATATATATTCAGCAACTACCGATGCAACACCATTTACCCCTATTGCGATGCTGCGCAATTTGACACGGGTTGATTTAGCACACAATGCGATTCAATGCGATGCAAAAGAATGATGCTATGCAATTCAATATGAGTTTGATTTTATTCCCATCATAAATTAAAGTTGGTAACAAGTAACACTTGGACCTTTCACAAACAGGCCTTTCCACAAGTCTTTTGTAGTGTAGTGTTCTCTGTCTGTCTCCAGTTCACAGTACAGTACATTTTTGTTACACCTCACACAATTAACAGTTTAAGGCTGCTCAGGATTAACAATGGCAATGGAGCATAGTGCAATGTGCCATAACTACTGCCAGCAGACGAATGTGCTTAACACTCACAATGAACAATGAGCAGAAAGCAGTTTGTATATGAACAATAAAAAAATAAAAAATAACCTTTCACACACAGGTCTTTCCTAATTGAGCTGTGGTGAGAAATGTTGAAACAGCACGTCAACAGAGTAGAGTAGAGTAGTACTAACCAATCACAGCAAAGTAGCGCAGGACTATCAGAACACTCGGTTTTCACACGCCTCGGCAGTCGGCATTCAGCATGACAGTACACTCGTTAACGTAATAGAGAGGAGGAATCAATCTAAATATCAAATTATTGGTCACTTTATTGTTTTCGGTGCACTTTTTTTTAAATCTGTGCACTCGCATCATACACTTTTATGCTGGCACAAAGATGCAAACCGATTAATCTTACCATCCCTAATACATAGAGTTGACATGTGAAAACAGTGTAGTGCCAGTTTAAGGCCACACATTGTTTGTGGCTATTAATCATGTGAATGTAACAGCAGTGGTACTTAGATGTTCTTATTTATCACTTATCATAATTCAAACAGAGCTGTTTGCCAAAAAATATGCCAGAAATGTTCAGCGTGAAAATGTTATTTCGTTGTTGTTTACTTCTAATTTATGTTTCTAGTTTATTTTTTTATGAGCAATTTCCAACAGGAAATAGTCAGATTTTGCCAGCTGTTCTCATATGTGATTATAGAGAGCATAAAGCGATAAAAGACTGAATTTGGTTCATTGGAAACTGCTCAGGCCCTTTAAATGGAACAAATGATGTGTAAAAACAAAGCAAAACTTGATGATTCAGTTATATTTCATTCTTTGGTGTAATTTCCTGTACATTTTTGCCATTGCCGACACAGGTCTCAGCCCTGCCCTGCTACTGATTGGTCTCATTCCTGTAAAGGAGCGGATGATTGAAGATTTGTACCTGACCGCCTTGACAGTTATTAAAATACTATTCAATGCAGGGCGGATGGTTATTAAAATATATCCGAGCAACAAAGCTGTGTGAGATGTTTCCGTGCTTCTAATCAGCGAGACACTGTCCGTGTATGTTGACTGATGAGGTTGGATTGAAACGTGATCGACAGGGCAGCTATGAGAATGACTTTTTTATTTAAGCCATCTGTGTTGGATCAGTGTAAATGTTTTTGCAAGCAGGGCATCGATTCTCACTATCTACACCAATCAAGCATCTGTATTTGAACTCCCCCTCCATGCACGTACACACAAAGTATGGGTCAAAGGTCAGACTCCCACCCCCATGTCACCTCCTATTATTTCCAGCCCAATTTCCAGGATGTAAATGGTCTCATGTGGAGCTGAATACTTATGAGCAAGGTTCAAGCATGAATATGGAAGAACCCCTGCTACCAGTTACTACACACACACACACACACACACACACACACACAAACTCGTGTCTGACCAGTCACAAACCCCCACCCAAGCCAGCTGGAGATCATCTGCAGGGAGGTGATGGACAACAACCTGACCCCACCCACCCTCATGTTCTATTCATGATGACCTTTCAACCGCCCCTTTCTCCATTCCCAACACGCATGCACGCACTCACTCACTCACACGCACACACACACACACACACACACCTCTAACATCTCGGACTGGTCCAACCAGTGCCCCGTGGGTAGCTCATGCAGGTGCATTTATTGTCACTGCTGTTAGCGTTTTATTCCATGCATCAGTGAGTGCACTGAAAAAAAAAAAAAACTTGGATCAACTTAAAAAAATTGAAGTAATCAATCACACGAAATAGTTGACATTGACTCAAAGTAAATAATTTAATTTAGTTTAACCTGAAAAGTTTAACTCCAAGCAACCACTTTTAAAGGTTGGGTCAAACTAATTATTTATACATCCGAGTAAAATGTAAAATTAATAATTTTAGGTTGTCTCAAATAAAAAACTAAACAGTTGTCATTATTTCAAACGTATAGTAAATCAAATTTGAAAAAACTGATTTTAATACATTTTGATCAGTGACTACTCAGAACACTTTCCTTTAGAACACACTTATATTTATTGTTTAATAAATTGATAAAATTGAACATCTGTTTCAAATGTATGAAGAGAAACAGTCTGCTTCAGCTGAACACCCGAAACAAGACTATTGATGTCATCAGAAGATAAATCATGAAGCTGTGAATAGTAGCACAACTCCTAAGACATCATGCAGTACCCATGGTGAATTTACCGGGACATACATTTTATAATTCAGATGTGAGCCCTACGGTAGAGATCCATATGCCCGACACGACTGAAGCGCGGTGTCGCGATGTCATACATCCATGGTTGATGCGCCACACCCCTGACCGGCAGCTGATTGGACGAACGCGTGTCGTGGGTTTGGCTTCTCGAGAATTTCAACAGATCTAATAAAAATGCTCTGATCAAATGAATGAATTCAGTTTAATGTCCCGCTGCCAATTTATATTGTATCCATATAATGAAAATGGATTCAACCATAAACATAAACTAGAATGTTTACTTTAAATGAAAAAACTAATAATTTTCAGCTATTTCAACGAGAAAATACACATTAAACGAACAACAGCAATGTTAGACTTTTTTCAGTGTGTGTGCACAATGAAAGCCTGATGGGAATGATGGATGGATGGATAGATGGATTGGATGGAATAGTCTCGCCAAATTTACTGAGAATGAACACCCAACACTGCAGCTCTATGCAGCTTTTAGCTCTTTTGGCTCATTGCTTTTGTTCTCTAGCTGGACACAGACTATATAGTTGAGTTTTGTGTCTCTCATCACCCCCACCACAGGCAGCAACAAACTCGCCACAAATAGCCAAGTGTGCTAGTGTTTGCTAATGTTTCTCCATGTCCCAGAGGGTGGTGTATGCTTACACACCAGCTATAACATCTTGATAAGCTTAGGCCGGCTACACGCTGGCTGCATCGTGTGAGAGTGTCAGCTGCGTGGCGTGTCCGTTTATATTTCGGCTCCCATGTTAACAGGTTAGAGCTTACACACTGCCTGCGTGACACGCATGTCTCAGGCGAAAACGCGTGCATGCTAGAAATAGAACCGACGCCTATTTTTCGCACGACACGCAAGCGTGTTGGAAGCGTTTCCAGGCAAAATAGGAAAAGATGTTTATATGTCATTTTGACACAAATACATATTAGTAAATGACATGTTGATGTTTGAAAGTCTCTAGGTTTTGATATAAATGCAGATATAAATGTAATTAAAAAAAAAGATTTTCTAATATTGCAACTGCCAATACAGAACGAAATATTCTGTAGCCTATTTTGCCGTCAATACTGCTGACGTTGTCTTTGCTGTAATAAAATCAGTATATATTTATGTTTAATAGAGCTGGGGGTAAACGATTATTTATTAAACGATTAATCGGGCGATTATTTTATCGATTAGTCGACTAATCTAACGACTAATTGGACGATTAATATAACGATTATTTTTCAAAAATTATGCCGTTATCGTAGTCAAGTGGCACCGGCACCTGAGGTTTTTTTTTGTTTTTTTTCACTGGCACCTGAGGTATTAGCGATATTTTCCTCGGCATGACCCGCCCTACTCCACCTCTGATTGGCTCATCAGTTCTCATGCCTAAAGTTAACCAATCTAATCAGTGAAAGCAGCGAGTACCAGCCAATTAGAGGCAGAGGAGGGTGGGTCATGGCTTCACTATCCTTGAGGAAAAAAATGGGCAATCAGGCTCACAGATATTACTGAATGGTGCGCATCAGGGGGGATTTAGAAGTGGGTATACGCAATGCTGACTGAAAAATAAGTAGGTATACGCCGTATACCAGCGTATACCCTGGACTACACCACTGTCTCCCACATGTGTGTGTGGCGAAGCATCGACGCAAAAATACGACGTCGACGTAATTTTGACGTCGATGCGTCGACGTCATCGACGCGTCGCTGCAGGCCTAATGTTTAACATGGTATTTCATTTTATCAATGGGAAACATACATGCGTACAGACAAGGCTAGCAGCAGCAGTGCCGCGCCAGACACGTTTGTGGTGTGTAAAGACATTTGTCACGCAGCTGACACGCAACAGAAACGCCACGCTCACGCCACTCAGGCAGTGTGTAACCGGCCTTACGGTTTATGAGTGCTGTTTCTGTGAGTAAGCTTTTCTGCCCTGTAGAGTTAAAAATAAAAAGCTTAATGCCGCTTTAAATAACAAATGAAACCACTCGCCATTACATTCTGAATCATTCTTTATGAACCAAGATAGGCTTTTTTGAGGCATATTTAATCTACTGGTAAAAAAAATATATTGCGTTTTCAATTTTACAACAGTATCAAGACACAGACAAAACGAAATATTCTGTAGCCTATTTTGCCGTCAATACTGCTGACGTTGTCTTTGCTGTAATAAAATCAGTATATATTTATGTTTAATAGAGCTGGGGGTAAACGATTATTTATTAAACGATTAATCGGGCGATTATTTTATCGATTAGTCGACTAATCTAACGACTAATTGGACGATTAATATAACGATTATTTTTCTGTTGCTCGATTAATAAAAACCATAATGTAATCAATCTCAAATAAATACCAAAAAATTCTTAATAATATATTTTATTAAACAATTTTGCACAGCAAAAAATCTTCTGCTTTACACAAAATAAAATAATTATTTTACTGTTATACAAAATGAAAGGCCAGCCTGTTTACTCTTTTACAGTACCAACACAACTCTCTTGTTCAAAAAAATCAAGTTGTAGTGCAAAAAAGAAAAACACTGTGCAGTGCACAGTACAGACATTCCTTGGATTGTTTAACACAACATAACAGTCCCAACATAAAACCTGATTCATAATCAAACTGACTCTCTTAACTGCTATTCTGTAGGTTTACATGCTAATGCAGCTGTGCACTTTGGTGGTGCTAGGCTAACCAACACATCTTAGCTCTCTGTGCAGTTTGTTCGTGCTAGGTTAGTAACTAACGTTCACGTTAGCTAACGTTAGCTACTATAGATAGCTGTGTTCTGCAGCTGTAAGCTAGCTACCATTCAAGCCAACATTAGATGATAACTAACGTTAGCTAAACACAGCTGCCTAGGCGCCAGTAGCTAGCTAACGTTAACGTTAGCTACTAAACTAGCACGAACAAACTGCACGGAGAGCTAAGATAGTTAGCTAGCACCACCTAAGTGCGCAGGCTACACAACACACTACACAAACATGAAATTAATTTAGCTAACGTTAGTACTTGGGACTATATTTTAAGTATTCCCATACCCTCGATGATTAAGGGCGAGCTGTTTTTTTAGGACTTCTTCTTTTCATGGGGCTTTTTGCAGGGCTTTGTTGGGAATTCTGTGAGGAGGTTGCTGTTTCCTGCAATGTTTTGGTCTCCCACCAGTGGTGTAGTGGTCCCTGGAGAAGTGGGTATACTCTCAGTGTTCACCTTTTTCTTTTTTTTCTTTTTTTAAAGTAGTCCAGAAAAAAGCCCTGTTTTAGAAACAGCGACACATAAGACTATGATTTAGTTTACCCAAAAATCTGTCATTTCTACTTGCTCACTATTATAAAATGATCATGACTTGATTAGGAGCAGTTTGTAGTTACTACTGGTCACACAAGCAGCCTGGATGAATGTAAAATGTATTTATCATGAGGCAAACATGGTGTTATCTCTTCTCCTCTAAATGTGCAGTCATATTGCCACTGGCAATTTGCCAGTAGTTTAAAATAATGATTGATTTGGAAACCACCTTAAAACTTACCTCAGAATTATGTCTTCCATCAACTGGGGTGGCACACCGCCGCTTGTGTTATTTCTTCAGCTGTTGTTTGGTCTGCTGCCGTTATCGTAGTCAAGTGGCACCGGCACCTGAGGTTTTTTTTTGTTTTTTTTCACTGGCACCTGAGGTATTAGCGATATTTTCCTCGGCATGACCCGCCCTACTCCACCTCTGATTGGCTCATCAGTTCTCATGCCTAAAGTTAACCAATCTAATCAGTGAAAGCAGCGAGTACCAGCCAATTAGAGGCAGAGGAGGGTGGGTCATGGCTTCACTATCCTTGAGGAAAAAAATGGGCAATCAGGCTCACAGATATTACTGAATGGTGCGCATCAGGGGGGATTTAGAAGTGGGTATACGCAATGCTGACTGAAAAATAAGTAGGTATACGCCGTATACCAGCGTATACCCTGGACTACACCACTGTCTCCCACATGTGTGTGTGGCGAAGCATCGACGCAAAAATACGACGTCGACGTAATTTTGACGTCGATGCGTCGACGTCATCGACGCGTCGCTGCAGGCCTAATGTTTAACATGGTATTTCATTTTATCAATGGGAAACATACATGCGTACAGACAAGGCTAGCAGCAGCAGTGCCGCGCCAGACACGTTTGTGGTGTGTAAAGACATTTGTCACGCAGCTGACACGCAACAGAAACGCCACGCTCACGCCACTCAGGCAGTGTGTAACCGGCCTTACGGTTTATGAGTGCTGTTTCTGTGAGTAAGCTTTTCTGCCCTGTAGAGTTAAAAATAAAAAGCTTAATGCCGCTTTAAATAACAAATGAAACCACTCGCCATTACATTCTGAATCATTCTTTATGAACCAAGATAGGCTTTTTTGAGGCATATTTAATCTACTGGTAAAAAAAAATATTGCGTTTTCAATTTTACAACAGTATCAAGACACAGACAAAAACGAACATGTCACCACCATACAGTACCATATTTTACAGCTGCGAGTTAACAAAGTAACATTAGTCTCTCAGACATTGTTATTACTCTCTTTTATCAGAGACACACCGTGTGCATTATCAGGTTTAAAACCAGGGGAATATTTAGGAATTACAACGTAAATCTGTTTTGATACTGGTTAGTATTAGAAAATTATGATTTATGTGTTGCAGCTTAAGCACTGTTCTATGGGGAAATTATTTTTTTATGAAATGACAAGGATATTGTTACAATAGAAATAGTCAGTGGACGTGAACAGAATGAAATGCTCTCAGTGAGGTCTTGCTGTGATGCACTTAACAATTTCATCGTCCTTGTTAATTGTTCAGTAAAACTAAATATGTTGTAGCCTGCACAGAATCAGATGCACCAACCAGAGGTGACACACACACACACACACACACACATGCATACACAGACAAACACACTAACACCCTAGCTGACTTCTTTGTAGCTCCTGCTGTCGTGGATGAAAATGAAAACACTGCATGCATAATGGGCAACAAGGCCCTTGGGTCTCTCTCTCTGTTTCCACGTTATTTTTCCTAACGAAAGCAGTTGTTACTTTTCATATCTTTAGAACGCAGATATCCATAAATTCACACTGGAAAAACACATACCCGGCACCACTTACCATATGAATAGCCCTACATTTAGCATAAGTGATTCAAGTTAATGCAGTCTGGCACTCCATTAAATGGAAAGAGAATCTGATGCAATCTAAATTTCAAGGCTGCTTGCCTGAAATGTTCTGGCTTCCTCTCCAGTGACAAACTCCACACAATTGCCTAGTTTAGCAGCAGCAAACCCACATACTGCACTCACCTTATTCTGTCTTCAAGTGCTTTTGGAGATATCATAATTACGTGTTGAGCACAAACGAACAAGCTGACAATTTTGTATCATACCGAGCTACTGAGATATGATCTTATTGGTTACAAGAGGGTTTCAGAAATGAATGTTTAAAAGTCATGTATTTCAGTTGTTGATGTGTTTTTTATCATACACTGTATTCAAAGGTGGGTGACGCGTCCCCACTTCCTCCCACTGTACAAAAATGAAGCTAAGGGACTGTTCGGTACCACCGGACCACCGGAGGAAAATAGGGGAGGGTCATGTCTTTTTATTCTTTGTTGAGGGGAGGGTCAATTTTTAGTCTAGGGGGGAGGGTTACCCAACTTTTGTATTGTATTATCTTGTTTGGTGCATATTTATCCATGTAGCTCCATGTAGCTCTCTCAGTCTCGGCCCCTATCGCTAGCAGATGGGTCCCTCCCTATTTAGTCAGCCAGACAATTTGAACTGTAGCTTTAGAGACCGTGGGATTTCCCAAACTGAATAAATCCCGCTCACACATAAACACAAAACTGCTTTGCTAGCTCCATCGTGTTGTAACTAAGACATCTGATGAAAAAATAATTTTATTCATTAGCATGATTGCCGTACTGTTTAGTTCAAAAACATCCAAAACACCGTACGAAAACATAACGGACCAGACACAAGCTTTTATTTTGAAAAGTCAAAGCTTGCGGACTGCACCAAGCCGGGAGGGCATGAGACGGGAGGTCTCCGGGCTGCAGCCATACCCGACTCAAATATCCTTTCGGTCCCGGTGATATTATATATATAATTGACAGCCTTTTCAAGGCATTTGAGAAGGAAGGAGTGGTAGCATGCAAGCTCCCAAATTGACGCTCGTCTGAGAAATGGAGTTTTGGATCATGTTCAGCTTTGGCAGCTTTACCTATGCTAAAATATACAATGACTGAGGAAGCCTAGTGACGAGTCCATAGCAACCAGTGTTTAATTTGTTTTTACCCAGTGTGAATGGTCTCAATGTTTTATTTCATGTGAATACTAGTTCACTAGATGAGTAACTTAGTATTTGAAGTAATGCAGGAAGTGTGCATTTAGTTTCCATGCTTATTGTGTTTCCACAACAATGTTAGTGAATAAATCTACTGAAATGGCCACCACACCATAACAGAGGAGTGTGATGCGTAAGATGAGAATGCAGAGTTTTAGTCACGTATGTCATGGCTGTAAAAAAAACAATGGCTATCTCTATGTCTTTGCCAAGCGCAAACCAGTACAGAAGGCATCAATAAATTGTTGGGGAGGGTCATCCCTTTTTTCCATATCGTTTGGAAGGGTCATCCAAAATGTATTGCTGGTGAAGGGAGGGTCAGGTCTATTTTGACTAAAGCTCCCAAAACTCCTCTGCTAGGAGATACGGGTGCTGCCATCTTGCGCTGGTGGTGATGTCATTTGGAGCCAGTCTGCACAATAGTGAATGTGGTCTGGAGCCGCGGTATGGAGGTACCGCCCATACACCTGCCGGACACAATCTTGAGTCAATCACAGCTGTCAATCATGACATCACACCCCCTTTAATAGCATAAAGTAACTAATTAAAAAACCAAACTTATGAGTGAAATGAACACTTGAACATACATCATTGTGATAAGAACTACCTAAAATGACAGAAACCATCTTTGGGAAAAAATTGGGACGCATACTTCGACTTTCTGCTAACATGGAAGGGGCCTAATACTGCAGCCAGCCACCAGGAGGCGATCATGATGTTTTGGGTTCACTTTTGGGGAGTTGTTATGTCTTACATATTTATATACAGTCTATGTTTTTTTTATGTAAATAAACAGCACAGTGTAATGATTCTATTATTGTTAATTTGCATACTGTACGTTTAAGTCTCCATTGGCATTTACACAACTGTAGAAAATGAACTGAAGAAAACATGAAATGCACATTTTTCCCTTTTTCTGCAGCAGCTCTAAGTAAGCTCTGTCCTGCATGCGTACCAAAACAAACAAAAGCTACTTAGTCCATTACAGTGTCCATTTTGCAGTTTGTGAACTTGAAAGAGTGAGCTTTTTGAGGAGACCTTGAAGGCAGCGTGAGACACTAGCAGCCAGACTTCATATGAAAAGAAAACCATAGACTGGCAAGAAGGAACTCATGCTGTAATGTTTTCCTGAGCCAAGGACGGCTCCTATCAAAACAAAAGTGAAGGTTTAGAAGCAGGATATTGCTCAGTGTGGTTCACCTGCAGCCCAGGATGCCTTTCATACTTCTATGTCTCTGTAGCTCTGAAATGAAACAACAAGCACCAAGAAGCTACTGTACATTTGTTCCAGGCTTCATTTTGCTTGTGATTTTACATGAAGTCATACTTGCAATATAATTCCACCTGTCTCACTTTCCAAACTTGTTTCCAGCCCACCTAACTGGGAGCTAAACTAATTCTGCCTGACATGATCCCTGTTGATACGTTGTCAGTATGTGGCGTCCTAATCGGCCTCACACATATGTCATTTGGGCTAAGGATCATTACCGTCCCCTCCGGGGGGGAAACATATGCAGTTGAGTCGATGATGATTCAGAAATGAATACCTTCCCCGCATTCTGTCTTCCCACTCTGTTCCCAAAGGTAGAAAGGAAAAAGCGGCTGCAGAATAAGCGTGGAAAGCGAGCGTGAGACTGTGGAGACAAAGAGAAGCATTTATCTGCGTTTCCATATGTGTTTAACATTGGGAGATGCTGAATCATTCAGCCAAAAAGCCTTTAACATATAAAACCTGCAATGTTTTTAAAAGACTGTCTCGTTTGCAGGCGATGTGTTTGTCGCCGCACATTAAAAGTGTTTTCCATTTAAATTGGTTGGTGCCAGCGTAATAGATAAGCTTCAGAGTGAAAAGGGACAGAATGGAGAGGGAGAGAAACCAGTGTCTGTGAATGAGCCGTGTATTGTTTGTCATACTGTTGAATTTCTAATATTTTCTTCTTTTTTTTGTCGCACGGTAATGGAGTAAAATGAAAAGCCTTTTTTACGAAAGTTTTTTTTTGTTTTGCTCCTTGCTAACTGATCTGATCTCTTTCCTTACACCTGTCTGTTGAGATCAGACCTCACACACACACACACACACACACACACACACACACACACACACACACACACACACACACACACACACACACACACACACACACACACTCACTCACTCACTCACTATGTGGTCTCAGATAAAATACACACATCATTTAACTTGCCCCACGAACAGGTAGCACACACCTGCAGGCGCTCACTTGTTGTTGCACACACACACACACACACACACACACACACACACACACTCACTCACTCACTATGTGGTCTCAGATAAAATACACACATCATTTAACTTGCC
This sequence comes from Sander lucioperca, assembly GCF_008315115.2. NCBI lineage: Eukaryota > Metazoa > Chordata > Actinopteri > Perciformes > Percidae > Sander > Sander lucioperca. Next base: position 12,774,581 of record NC_050184.1, read on the forward strand.
CCACGAACAGGTAGCACACCCCTGCAGGCGCTCACTTGTTGTTGCACTTGCACACACACACACACACACACACACACACACACACACACACACACACACACTTGTTTGTGTATCCTAGAGAGGATGGATCAGCGGTAGGTTTCCACTCCGTTCCGTTGGCTGCACAGACCATTAACACACACATACACACACAAACCTTGGAATGCATTGTCTCAGTGCAGAATGGGATCTCACACGCCTTCACACACAGACGCACAGTTTCTCACACAGGAAAACAGAAACAGCAGTCAAGGCTCCACTGGACATGGAAGCAAACATTGCCTTCATGCTTTCCATCTTGCCACAGGGCATAGCACTAGGGTGTTGCACAACTTTGCTGGAGTGTGTACTGTATGTGTGTCATAGGAGTCTTTCATTCTAAAGCTGGTTTGAAGAATTCCAGTGCTTATAAAAGAGTTAAGGCTAAATCTCCATCCCTGAATGTGCTTTTATATTTAAAATACCAGTGGTAAATGCATACCTGCATTGAAAAAAATCAAGACCATAAAGTCTACACAGGTAGAGATAATATCATTTTTCATCTGTGCTTACAATTTCATACAAGTAACTTTGCCTCTGAGTCTACAACTACTAATGCTTAAAGTTTATGGCTGGTGCTGCTGACAGCTAATTTCGGAGGGTAAGTGTACCTAAATGACTTACACTCTTTTCCAACAAAGTGTAAGCTTGCCATTTGGAGCGACCCCAATTTACCTGACATTCCAGCTCCGCTGCAAACTCAATCCAGCACTTTGTTTAGCCTTCGCTCCTTCTGCTCAGTTGGAATCTGGATCCACTCTGGCGCTTTTCTGTTCTGTTCAGGCAGTTCACTGGATTGTACATTTTGTTGGATGAATACAGTGGCCACAAAAGTTACCCACAGTGGCTGACTTAATTTCATCCAGCTCTGCTTTTACCCTAATTTAAACTTTACAGCAAAGCCAGTAAAGTTGGCTCTCCTCAAGATTGGATAGCTCTCCTAAATCACAAAATCGTTCATGGTGAATTTAAAGCAGTCTGCAGGATGTGTGAACCAGACCAGTGTGTTTCCAGAGTGAGGAAAAACAGGCCTAGCTAAAATGTAAAATGACCTTTCCTCTGCAACAGATGAATGAATAGATTGCCATGTGAATGGAATATGCTGTTAAACACAAATGCTTAAAACCCAGCAGTTTCAATGTTTTTTTCCCCCTCAGATGGTCTTGTTTTTTAATGTATTACAAACTTTGCTGAATGCTTCTTTTAATACCCCTGCTTTTCTACTTTAAGGTCATTCTGCACATATTTATAATGCTACAGAGACTGTTTCATAGTTTCCTTTTATCCATTTCCAATTAAGGTGATATTGAAATGCTTTTGTTAGCTGTAAGTTGTTCAGTAACTTCTCTTTTTCATATGATTTTATTACTGTGCGCTGTTAGTCTATTCCTTCAAAAAGGGTCCATTTTCAATTAAGTTAATTATTTTCAATTAACATTAAGATCATTTATGATTCATCGTAACTTTATTTATATTTCAATCAATACAACAATTACTGTAAGAGAAGGTGTGCTTACAGTGTTGTCAAGGACACAGTGGTTGGCCACTAATGATTATTTCCATCATTGATTAACCTCTTGATTGCTTGTTTTATTTGAACAATTGTTTAGATGAATACATTTGTCAAAAAATAATGAAAGAGTCCCATCACGTTACCAGAACACCCCAAAGTATTCAACTGACAAGAATATTAAACATAGAAAAACAGCAAAATGTGTGAGATTAATACTGGGCTGGGCTGTAATTCAATAAGTGAAATCATATACTGATGATAAAAAGATTGCAGTCATATACTATAGCCCAATAGCCAGTTGATTAACTGAATTAAGCACTACAACTCACTCTAAACCTGTTCTAAGGAGTTGTGTACATTGGTGTCTGTGGTCATTTAAATTGATTAACAAGAACTTCACTGCTCTGGATTTCACAGTGTCCAATACAGTTTGTCCATTCAGCCTGAAGTAAGGTCATTGTAACAGCACCAGTACCACAAACTGAATAAAAACAGAGCACACGTACACACAGGTTTATTGCAATGATTACTGTAGATGGAGATGGGTGGAAGGAGTAACTGCTTGCTTTGTAACTTGCCAATATCTTACTACAATGAGCTACTGTACTATGACAAGTGGTCCATGCCCAGACCCACTAAGCTAATGCTTATGGTAACGTTGTAACGTTACAACAACATATGACATAGATTGCTTTGACCAAGGGTAACAACACTGGGCTATCCCACAATTGAATTTGCCACATAATGTTAGCTACATTATGTAAGCTAACTGTCAATTAGGAAATTAATGTTTTCAACATTGAGTGTGAGTGTATGTCGCACACACACACACACACACACACACACACACACACACACACACACACACTCACACACACACTCTCACTCACTCTGTGGTCTCAGATAAAATACACACATCATTAAACTTGCCCCACGAACAGGTAGCACACACCTGCAGGCACTCACTTGTTGTTAAACACACACACACACACACACACACACAATCATACAGAAGCATATATGTATAATTGCTCATATCCCACCAACTCCGTCTCAGTGCTGGTACCTGTTCATCCTGCAACAATGGGCACATTTTATACAGGTGTTTTATTTTTCCCAGAACACCAATTATTAGTTTGCAGAAAAACACATTTTACCTGCAGAAAACTGCAAAAGTCTCTACAGATCTAACAATGTAGTTATACAGTTGAGACTCCTGAGATTTATGAAGAATAAAATACAAGATTCACGAAGATATATATAACATTTAGTCTTGCAGGTAAGCAGGCATAATGCTGAACCCAAAGTACTGCATTGCATTTCTTTTGATAGCAGAATTCTCTGCAGTAGCATTCTTTTTTAATCTTACAATTAATCAAGTAATCATTCAGTGTATAGAATGTCAAAAAGTAGGAGAGAGACCAAGGTGACAGCAAGGTTTCGGTACCTTTCACATCTGAACCAATATCAGTACCGATACCGGTACCTGAAATTCGGTTCCCGGTACCCAACGGTACTTTTTTTCGGTACTTTCCCTCTCCCTCATGAAATATTTCAATGTATATTGTTTTTCTATTATTTAATGTTTACTCTGTATGTGTCTGATATTTTTTATGCTGCTGCAACACCGTTATTTCCCTTTTTTGGGGGGGTATCAATAAAAATCTATCTATCTATCTATCCCTAGGTGGGTGTGTGTGTGTGTGTGTGTGTGTGTGTGTGTGTGTGTGTGTGTGTGTGTGTGTGTGTGTGTGTGTGTGTGTGTGTGTGTGTGTGTGTGTGTGTGTGTGTGTGTGTGTGTGTGCGTGCGTGCGTGGCTCGGAGCTCAGCTCTCTGTCACCATGCAGAGAGGACAGATAAGCTTGCTGTTACGCGCTCTCAGGTACCGAAATTTGGCACCGTTTGATTTTACGTGGACCAATACTCGGTAATACCGACGTGATTCGGTCGGTACCGGTACAAGTACAGGGTTCGGTACCCAACCCTAGTGACAGCTTGCTTGCGTGTCCGTCCAACAGTCCAGAACCCAAGAGTATTTAATTTATAGTCACATAAAACAGAAAAGCAGGAAACATGTATATGGAGAACCACTGAATGCTCTAATTAGCCAATTAGTATTCTGTCAAATGACTAATCAATCTATCGTTTTAAATTGACATTTTCCACTCCACCAATCAAAAGACTAGGGCTGAACCTAATGATTGTTTTTATTATTGATTAATCTATGATTATTTTCTCAAGTAATTGATTAATTGGTGTGAAAAATAACAAGGTTTTGTTCGACCAAGCCACTGAACCCCTGGCTACTCCAGGATGTGGCTTGAGCAAAGAGAGTTTGCCAACAGGGAGCAATACATGAGCACATAGTTATCACATTACTGAGGCTGTGATTCGGAGTTAACCTTGTCCAGGGCGGATTTAACGGCCAGCTTCACGTCAGCAGACCTTTTAGATTTATCACCCAGATTATATTACATCCACTTATTAAATGAATGTGTTTGTGCAAATACACGTACTAATGCTTTATGAGGCTTTAAGGAGGCTCTCTCACACCACCACCACCAGCAGCCCCAACATCTCGGCAAACATCTGCTCTGATGAAATGTCCTTGAACCAGACATTGAATCCCGAACAGCTGCAGGGCTGCTCTCAGCCTGCCTCTGATGTCCCAGAGGATGGACAAACTAACACAAAAGGTGTCAATCAATATAAAGGTACACAGACCTCACTGGGTTGTGAAGACCAGATAGTGGATCTAATGGCATTACTACTGGCAACAGTGAACAAGACAGCCTATACACACACACACACACACACACACACACACACACACACACACACACCTATGTCTTTAATGATATCATTAGGCAAAGTCTCCTCCACTCTTTGGTGTTACGACACCTAAGAGAGAGCTTCATTAAAGGGCAGTGCACAGTCTCTGCTCTCTCTGTCCTTTAGCCCATACAATACATGAATGGAAATGTGAATTTACATAATGAAGCTTTTGGTAATGCATTTGTTTTTTTCTCATGTGTGTATGTATGGGTGTGCATGTTTTGATCTTTGCATTAAACCCATTGGGTCCCCGGCGACCTGGTTACCGTAGTTCAGACGTGTTTCACATTAAGCCTTACAATACGGACTTGCTACACAGTTAGATCAATTATATTCGCCGCAATTCAATCATTCAGTTCATTTTAAGGAAATCATAAGCACCAACGCATGATTCATCATCTTGGTGCTCATGCTAACGAAAAAAAGGGACGAGAAACCATGATGTTACCCTACCTGTGAGCTGGTCCTTAACGCTGAATCTGGGTCCATTCCTGGTTTATTTATATTCCACTAGTCCATGATTGTCCACCGATCAAAATAATTAAAAGGGTTTTTCATTAAAATTTAGTCCATTTCTAACTGTCTGCTAACTTTGTTCGCCAAACTTGTTCCGTCTGTATTTTCTCCTAGTCCTGCACTGTGTTGCTGAGTATGCTTGTTTTCATTAGGTTGCTGACTACACAGTGAAAGTATCCCCACCTTTTTCTGTTTAGTTTTAACCCCGGGACAGCCCCCGACGTCCAGCAAGCGCTCCCAGTGTGGAACTTCAATGGGCTGCGTCATGTCTCTGTTGCGCCATGTTAGAACGAGTGATCAAGAATGGCTATCAACACGTTGATCATGATGATTGTAGCCAATCACATTTCAACGGTGTGTAGCATGGATAGGAACGTTCAATGGGAGCCAAGAGCTAAGTCCCTCCTCCCAGAGCCAGCAGTGACATGAACGTGTTTTGTGACAAAAAAAGATAATTAGCAACATTTGAATGAATATTAATGATTTTATAGTCATCTAAATGCTTCAGTATGTTTTGCCCAATGTCATAGAAGTGAGTGAAAGCATTTAGCTCAATTTGTTCACTTGATGAGGTTTTGGAGAGGTTCGGCACACTAGCGACACCTAGGGATGTAACGGTATGAAAATGTAATCTCACGGTTATAGTGACCAAAATTATCACGGTTTTCGGTATTATCGCGGCATTTTTAAAAGTGTGTTCAATATGTTAAGAAAGTACTGATAGGCCTACACAAGCTGAACTAATTTCAAAATGTGTAACAGTGTTTATTATATTACAAAACTATAGGCAAAACCTTATCAAAAGTGCAACTTTTAACATCAAAGGAACAAGGGTTCAGCATGTAACGCCTTTAGCAGCAACTTTTTTCCTGCACGTTCTGCAGACAGGATAACTATCTTCAATCAACTGTCCTTCGGCATTCTTATAACCAAAATATGCCCATGCTGCAGACGTAGTCCTCTTAGAGGGCTGATAAATGTCCTGAGCGCTATCATCTCCGCCTTCCGCCATGATTCCAACTTCAAGAAACGCACGTTGTAGGCTACGCAGTGCGTCTGCGCGGCAACTTCAGGAGACTCGGATGAAGCTGGGAAGAATTAAACACACAGTTTCCACACCGTGGTAATCCACCGTGACAATAATGATATTTTAAATGAAAACGGTAATTGTTATCGTCAACATTTCGATCGTGGTTTACCGTTACACCGGTAATCGTTACATCCCTAGTGACACCAGATACTGAAAACTCCCTAGCTCCAATAAGGTTAGGCCTAGACGTCTGAAAGTATATATACAGGTGTTGTTGACATGATGTCGAACTTACTGTATGTGTGGTGTTTTGCATAGTGTGGCATAAAGCAAGTCTTATGTATTGTTATAAATATATATGATTTATTATAGACGAGGACCAAAAAAACTGTTTTGAACCATGTTTGAGTAGGTTGTGTTTTCATCACATGCTAAACAAGCACGAAACTAGAAGAATTTAGGTTTCAAATGCACCCTCATACATGATTTTTGTTGCAGTTCTTCTGCAGCTTTTCCATTTAGGTATGGCAAATAGGCGAAAATAAAAGAAAAACGGTGTTAAGAGGACTAAATTGGACCATGCAGCAAGGGTTTAAATGGACAGACATGATTGATGTCATGGAGGCCGTTTGCCGTGCGCAGATTATCCTCACCTTTTTTTCCTTGTCGTTTTCCCTCTTTTCCACTCTATTTCCCACACACACACATCACCACCCCCACTTTAATAGTAAAAGCTTGTTTATAATGGCCATATATGTATGCCATGATACACAAAACACCCCTCAACCTCTAGAGAAACAAATATGTCTGCTTGAATCAGCCTCAATGTATATAGTCCAACCCTCCCAGTTGTCTACAGTTAGGAGTGTTCAAACACGTGTCTTATTATGGAGGTAATATGCAGTGTAGAGTGGAATGTGGTGTCATTTGATAAGCGCATCCACAGGCGTGCCAAGCCACATTTAAAGACATAGAGGAATGCAGGGAAGGAACGATATGAATGTGTGCAGGGCTCGACAGTAACAGTTGCCCCACTGCCCCGGGCAACGGAATTTTCATCAACCATCTTGTTTGGTATGGTTGGCACTGTTGACAACCAATTTTCTATGTTACGGAAAAATGTGACCTTTGCCTTTGGTGTGGAATCTTCTTCCTGGGTTAATGAGTAGTAGGGTTAATTAGCAGCTCTGAAGGGGTGAGCACTTTAATAGCTACACCCTAAGGATACTAAGCTTCAGAATCAAGAGCCAGAGGTCTAGCCACGGTTCCACTAGCTTCTGTAACTCAATACAGTCTGTCATTGAGGATAGCTTTTATCAGTCTCTCTGACAAAGTGAATCATATCTGGTGTTCACTATCCATAGCCTATTGTAAGAAAAATAAGTAATTATAACTTCCTTATCCATGATATTTTCCAATGCTCTCTTCTCATGTCACCGTTATGCATTTTTATCTGTAATCTCTGCTGACCCTAAACATTTACACCGTTTGGCTTTTCCAGCTCATTCTCGTAGATCTAGGGTTGTGGGAAAACGGTGCTTGGTAAATGCAGCTAAGAAATAAATAATAAATGAACAAGGATATAACTTTTTTTTTTTACCATCCCTGTCTAAACAAATTGAGTCTACCACACAACATAACAAGGTTTTCTTGTTGGTTTTGTAGGAATTCATGTCAATTTGATTTTGAAATAGGTTTTCTTACTTCTGCAGCAGAACCTGGAAGTTACAGTTTACCTTCTGCTCTCTCTATATATATATATATATAAAGACCGAAAACCAGGCTTCTAGTCAAACCTATTAACCACCATTATGGGATTTTGAATAAAAAGAGATAGAGATAAGAACACTTTCAAGCCTCAAATCATGTGTCGCATCTCCACATTAGAGATTGACTCTTACAGTAATCTGACATGAATGAGAAATGACAGAACAGATCCTAAATACAGTACCCTGCTAATGTTTAATCTAAATATAGCTAGTTAATATTGTTTCATTATTGTTCCTTATATTTAAAAAAAAATGCCACTTATGTTTTAGTGAAATACAGTTCTGTTTGAGAGAGAGAGAGAGAGAGAGAGAGAGAGATACACAAATTTGTTATGATGATAATCATTCTTGATATCACTTACTCATGGTTAAAATATGGGGCATAATTACACAAAAAGATTTTCATTCCATCATAAACAAATAAAATATGGTGACCATTCTGTCAATTTTGGGAAATGAGAGCTTGGTTGCCAGCCTGCCAACCATTTTATAAACGTCCAGCCCTGGTGAATTCTGAGATTGTGTGTGTGTGTGTGTGTGTGTGTGTGTGTGTGTGTGTGTGTGTGTGTGTGTGCGTGTGTGTGTGTGTGTGTGTGTGTGTGTGTGGGTGCTTGTAGGTGCAGCAGCCACTTGTGTGTTTGCGCACGCAGCTGTTATGTAGTGGAGCCACAGCGGTGTGGGTCAGGATGGGCTAAGTGTTCCAAAGAGAGGAAATGAAGACAAATGAACAGAGTGGAGCTAAACGCTCTTCCAGTCAGCTCCATATTACTTATCCTCTGCACCCCTCTCCTCCTCCCCCCGTTTTATCCTTTCCCTCCTTCCCTCCCTCTCCCTGAGAAAATATTACAAAGCCTCACAGAAAGACTCCCGACACGGTAATGAAAAGCGCAAAAGCGTGGCACTTTTTTGTGCTAAGTTCATGTCACCGGAAATTAATTCTGGTGTGGTGCTATAATACTAATGCTAAAGCCAGCAGTGCTTGGACAACGCCTATAAATTTAAATCTCCGTCAGGCACTTTTTCCTTTTCTATCATTTACCCATCCATTCCCACTGTGTGTGTGTGTGTGTGTGTGTGTGTGTGTACATGGCTTATGGCCTCCGAGGTGCCTTATGGAAAAGTTCAGGTTGACGGATAGGCAGCCAACACCGCACTTTGATTTTCTGAAAATAACTATATAACTAACAATCATATGCTACATTCACCTTTCAGGGCTATTAACACAGATACACTGTTGTAAAAGTGTGTAGAAGTGTGTGTGAGGGTGTGCATGTGGGGCAGTGATGGTGAAGGGGTTTAAAATGAGCTGCTGATTGAAATACAGACACCCTGTAATAGGCTCTATTTGCCTCTTTACTCTCTCTTTGGACTAGTGCACAAGTAACAAGTCAACCCAGGAGGAGGCAGTGAGAGAGGAGGAGGTCACTTTTTACACTGACATCACTCTGCCATCCTTTTTTCCCTCTGGTTCACTAAGAGGGACGGCAGTGATAGAAGAAGAGGGAGAAGAAAGAAATGGGAGGAGGAGGTAGAAAGGGAGGAGAGGAGGGGAATGATGGAGTGCTTTGTCTGGGCAGGAGAGCAACTAGAGGGGGCTATCCCAGTGAACAGCTAGGAGGCCCATGGGGTTCATTATATACATTGTGCAACACTAGGGCACCCACAGCTCAGCCGGCCCAGGCATCTCCCTTGAGGAGCCGCTTTCATCAACCCCAAATGATGGGGAGAAGCTCTGCGCTCGATATTTCCTGCAGTAGCTTTTCAGCCGGGCACATCAATATTAATCTATAGGCTTTAGGGAAAGATAATGCCCTTTACCTCCTGGATCTCAAATTCACTTCTAAATGGAGAGATCAAGAAGGATCTCCTGTCCTATTTTCCCTTTTTCCATATGGTGGCACTAATACCGACTGGCAAAAGGCTAGTTGGCTCCATTTCCTGCTTTAAACACAATTCAACATGCTTTGGCCTGCAAAATTGCTAATTTCTTCTCCAACTATCCTGAAGTCTCTCCGGTGACTATGGCAATGAGTCTATGGGCACCTCGTTGTGATTAGGCATAGCGATGAGGAGCATATGGAGGAGGCCGCCTACCTTTTATCCAGTGAAGACCAGCTCAGCACTTGAGAGCTGCCGCTTCCTGGCACGCCTTCCAAGCTCTCCCCAGGTTGTCTCTGAGTCTCATCCTGCTGCCATCTGCCACTGACTTGGGCTCTCTCCAGAAATCCTGAAAAAAATCAGAGCACTCTCCTCTCCATGGTGGGAGCCAGCTTGGCGGCCCAGTTCCCTCTCCAGCTCTTTAGTTTAAAGAAAACTGCCGGTGGCTTGAGCCCCCTCCGGCAAGAGCAGCGTATAACATAAAATGATGGTCATATGGGAATAACTGGCAGAATGGAGTGACAAAGGAGTGACTTGAAGTGGTCACATGTTCAAACCATCAAACGCTGAACCCTCCAACTAGCACTTAGCAAGTAATTTGAGCTCAATTTTGCAGCACAAAGAACATTGGAATATCTAATGTGAAAGAAAAATTCTGCAGTTCAGTTCTGTGTATTTTTTGGAACTCTAATCACAAAATGTACTGGTGCCATAAAAAGGAAAGGTTAATTTTTGTTTAGTTTGAAAAGAATAACATTTCCAACTTATTGCCATTGCAGGTGTCAGGGAAATTACAGGGAAATAGAGTAATCAGCCCTGCGAGGAGTATTTACCATCTGAAAGCTGACATAAATACCATTTTCAAATAGCATCCTTCCCTAGAACACATGAATTCAGAAAATAAATCGTAGTTTCTCTAGCTCTTTGGCACCGTTTGGCGGGACATTGATGCTGTGTTTCCAATAGGGGTGCACTGATCGGATATTAAGATCGGATATCGGTCCCGATATTGACAAAATAGCTTGATCGGGGATCGGAAAAATGAACAGATCCACGGGCTGATCCAGTTCCAGGGTATCGACAGATACACAAAGCCCAGGCATCGGTATCGGGACTGAAAAAGTCGGATCGGTGCATCCCTAGGCCATACCATATATTGGAAACTAGGAATGCACTGATCCGACTTTTTCAGTCCCGATACCGATACCGATGCCAGGGCTTTGTGTATCTGTCGATACCCAATACCGATCCGATACTGTTGTTGAATTAATAATACACTGTATACCTTTTCCACCTTATACCTTCCTTCCACCATGTGGAAGAGACTAAAGGCACCAGACTTTCCTAACTAAACATTACTTTTCCTAACTAAGACAAAATAACATAGATGTAATGTATTGATTTCTTATTTATTTGTTATTTAAAAAACAAGTGTGCATTCAAATCGAAAATATAATGTAATCAAACTTCTTAAAATTAATTTAAATAAATAACAATAATGGGCCTTTATAATGGCGTATTCTACTGTCAGGAGTACATAGAATATCACAAAAACATTGTAATGTCATCATGTTTACTAAAAGCTTTGATTACTAAAGGGTTTGCTTGGCTCATCAACATTATACAATAACGTCATATGAAGGAGAATCCATCAAACAGTTACAGAATCTAAACTATTTTTATTGTGCTAACTGCAAAGTAGTAAAATAAACTTATATCGAATGAATACACAAACAAACAACTTTAACATTGTTTCCCTTTCAAAACAAAATAGTTGTAAGCTAGTTGTATAAACACTACCTTGGCCACAGGTAAGTTAAGTTGTAGTGTGCGACTGAACGTAGCTCCGCTGTCAGCCTCCTTTGCTGTTTGAATGTTTGTAGGTTGGCGGACGTATTTCAGCGAGACAAGGCATCTTAAATCCAGTGTTTTAATCATTGCTCTGAACCCGTCTTTCTCAACGGTCTGTAGCGGGACCGTAGCTGGATTGCGTTCATAATGTTGCTCCGCTGCATGCTTGAAGTGACAAGTCTTTCACGTTAGCACAGTAACGTTAGCACGGCCGAGTAAGAGCAACGGGCAACAACAGTGGCCAAATTATGTCCGATTTTTTAGAAAAAAAAACCTTGCAACAACAGACGGTTCCTCTCTTGAGCATACGTTGTTTTGGTGTATCTCCGGTCTTTCTTTATCCTCTAACTTTCTTCTCTGTTCTTGAATGTGCAGTAGCGACCGGAGCCTCTCCCAGCTTAACAGACTGTTATGCTACCTGGCTAGCTAGCAGCTATAATGTTACCCAACATGCCGTTCGGCGGTGTAGCTACATTTGTAAATGTAAAATGATTAGTGTTAGAAACTGTTTAAGTCACAAATTGTTATATGCTATGGTGTTTTATCCTTTTAAAGAAAGTTAGTTGTGGGTTATTAATTGTTGTGTTATAAGTTACTACCATGAGTGAAAAGGGTACGCAGTTAACAGGGGTCCCAGTGCTGCGACGGAGAGGAAAAAAAAACTGGATTGGCCCGTGGATCTGTTAATTTTTCCGATCCCCGATCCATCTATTTTGTCAATATCGGGGCCGATATCCGATCTTAATATCGGATCGGTGCACCCCTAGTACAGCCCAGCTTTTGGTACCAGTACTTTTCTATTTTCGTTTTCCACTGTGGATAGTATTCCCTCAGTGTAGGCGGGATTTTCAGCTGTTTGCCATAGCAACACCATGTGAAACTGCTGTAACATCATCTTCAAGGCGTCACTCCCTGAATCGTTTCATCAGCAACCAAAAAGAGGAATGTCTGCACTACGGCATAGTGTATGTAGTGCATGCAAAGTTTTGTGGGCTGCCAAATAATAAATCTTGGGTGAGAAATAAAAACATTTTGGTCACCATTGACAGTAACTTGGTTATTTAAAAGTGAAGGGTTGTGCATGATATCCCATGTCATGCTAGTGAATATTCTCTCTGACTTGTCAGTGGTCTGCATTGTTTTAACTCCACCTTTTATTATCAGCTCAGCTCTCTTGAAACCTCAACCAAGGTAGTACCAAAAAAAGTACCATGTACTATTCACATCTTTTGCTAATGGAAAACCAAAAATGACATAGCTTTTCTTTTAGCACATTACTCATCTTTAAACGCATCATGTTTGCATGGAATATGTTTGTTTGAAACCTAGATACCTCAGAAACTTTTCTTTACTGCCTTCAGTCTGCCAGAAAGATGCATGCTGGGTAGCAGAAACAAACCAATAAGGTACTTTTGCTAAACATAAGACATGATACAACAAATACAGGATGGCAGCACTACAAACACCTTTTTTAACCCACATGGAACATTGATATTAGATAAATCTGCAAAACCCCAAATTAGGTTCAATGTTATTGTCAAAAAATTTCCACACACGCTTCCTTACCGTCTCACTTCATCAAGGGCACAATATTTCCCGCGCTGGCGTTGAATATCGGCATAGGGTGTAAATCTTACACTGCAGAATTGTCGAGTGTGAACGGACATCCTTGGGATACTGGGGTGCACCTCATCGTCCAGTACTGATTTGTAGTTCAAGTGTAATTTCCTAATGTTAGTCTAAAATACAGACTTATTGATTAAAAAATGGAGAACAAAGTTAGCCACCATCCATTTTATTCAAACAGTTTTGTCTACAGCCACTTACAATGTCGGGATTGTCAGGAGCCCAGACCTATAGATGCAGTTATGATTGTTAACACCCACTTAGAGCTGACTGACTGCATGACAAGAAAAAGTTGGATAGTTTTGCTTTTTATACTCAAAGAAAACAAAAATAATCACATGTTTATAGCTCAGTCAGACCTGTTATTAAGTGTTTGCTGTGAGGAAGAAGGTCCCACAGTTTGTTTGAGGCAGCCTCACATAATCATACGGCATGAAGCCAGGCACAGCACTCTTCTGCAGTATGAGGCTCCATTTTGGCATGTGGTAGATCTAGATTCTACCTCTTTTCTAGCTTAAGAAAGGGATAACTAGGCAACTTGCCGGGGATCAGAGGTAGAGCGGGTCGGCCCTCAACCACAAAATTGGCAGTTCGATCCCCGGCTCCTCCGGCCACATGTCAAAGTGTCCTTGAGTGAAACACTGAACACTGAACCCCTATTTTCTCACGGGCGCTGTATGTAGCTGTCCACTGCTCCTAATGCATAGGATGGGTTAAATGCAGGGATTGAATTTTACTACATTGCACTGTACGGTTGTATGTGACGAATAATAGTGTCTTCTTTCTTCTGATCTTCTAAATCATTAAACTTAATAACCCTAAGCTTTATGGCTGTTAACCTCTGGGATAGGCCGCTGTCTCTCCTAATCAGGTACGGGGCTTTGGCTACGAGGTGACATCATCTGGCTCTGTGAAAAGTTGGCATCGCTGGCCAGTTTTCTCTATTTTCTCTAGGAAACTGGAGTAGTGTGTAGTGGAAATGAAGCAGAGAAAATGTGTCTGAAACCCCATGCTGTGGTAACAGTGACAGAGAGGCAAGCTTTACCCTCTGTTACTCCTCCTTACTCACTCCGACACTCCTTTTTTTATGTATGAAGCTAGAGGAAATGCAACGCTGATGAAACATTTGATGACGGTGATGAGAGATGGAGTGAATGAAAGTGGAATGCATGAACACAGAGAAGCTGAGGCCACATTAGCTTTTGGCACTTTGGTGTGATGTCTTCGTTTTTGTTGTCTGCGTGTGTTTGCGTGCGCGATTACATGTCTCAGCATGTGCGTGTCTTTGCATCCATTCTCTGGATGTCCATGTAGACGTTGTTCTTTGTGAGAAATCGTCCCTCACACTCCCACACAATGCCTACTTGCAATTAGCCAGCATAATAAAATATCAGTGGGTGTGTGTGTATTAAGAAAATCAAGTCTTTGTATTTAGAGTCCATCACAGGTCTCCTGGAGGTGACGGTAAGCTTAGACGACGAGCTCTGAGACATGAACAAAAGAGGGCACCTCTCCTCATAACACTGGCTCAGCTGAATAATTGAATCCCGGAGCGCGCTGCCAGCCATGCTGGTTTTCTTCATATATATTGCAGACCAGCAGTAATCTGTTCTCGGGGAGCATCCCTGGCTGCCTGCTGCTGAGTTTGTGGAGATGTGAGGTGACAGAATAAGGCTCTGTCACCAATGCCTCCATTATTGATAAGATTGGGGCAGAGGGAAGCTTTGAGAGAGAACTGGAAAGATCAAAAAGTTTGTTCATGCAAACACACAATTTGGTTCCATTCCCCATGCGACTCATTAAGAATAGCAAGGCACTACGACTGATGGGGTTCGTGGTTGCATTGCCCTTAAAGCACTGTGGGTTGAGCAAAGCAATATTAACACTAGCAGGGGCAGGGTTGCTGTTAAGTGGAGCATCTTCGCCACAGTTGGGTTAGTTCTATGCCCTCTGTATCTCAACTACTGGGGGAATGCGCGATTATCCAAGTTCTCTTCTAGCGAGTATAACTCTTAGATGAGGAGTTTAGTTCCCTGTGTCGATCGCCTTCACTATTCCATTCTCATGACGTCTTTCTCTCTACCTTCCTCCCTGTTTTCATTCCCTGTTCTTGTCTCTTGCCTGATAAAGACAAACAACCAAGTGTTTTTTTCTCATATACCCTTCATGTATTTTTCTCCCATAACAAGGATGATTAGGCAGCTGTTCTAAGCTGTCAAGAGCTGTCATATTTCAGGCCTGATTTATGAATAAGCAGCACCTGCTATATTCTGAGAACTCAAAGATACCTTGAATAAAAGGGAAAAGGGTTAAAGAGAGTGATCTTTTTAAGAGATGTGGCTACTGGTTATTTGAGTATGTAGATGGTGATGAATGTCAAGTTATTTCTATACCCATATTGTGTTTGCCGTGGTCTGCGTGAGAAGGCAAGTAGTTAGGCGGTTGTTTATTGCACTGCAGAGTTTAAAGTGAACCATAACTAATCATAACCCTCATTGAGACCTTTATTGATCCCACACTTACTGTAGGAGAACACACCTTCCTGGCTAAATTAATGGGGGTCAACAGATTGCCAATAAATCACAGTGTGGTGCATAACCCTACCATGAACACAATATATTAGGGTTGGATTGCAGGCTGATCACGCTTCCACACCACACACAGCTCTGGGGTTGGTTTTGAAATGTTTTTTGAAACCTCTCTCTCCAAAAAGGCTTTAATTTAATTGCTTTGGCAATCGCTGTGTTCTCATAAGGCCACGCAAAGTGAACAAAAGGTATCTGCTCCAGGTTTGGAGTAACTTCTCACACTCAAGTAGGTGTGAGAAATGCATTTGCTGTATGGTTGCCAAAAAATGGAATGAAAAATAAAATGTAGAGGTGGTGCCAATGCATTCAGAGAAGTTGATGGAAGTAGGCAAAGAGTGAGAGACGGCTACAGCTTTGCTCTAGATAGATAGATATACAGTATTCTTTATTGTCCAAGAATATTTGTTGCCACAGAACCTCACATAAATACATGTACATGAATACATTATACACGGTACCCCAACATAACTACATGAAAAGAAGGAAGGAATCTAAGAAAAGCTAGTTGATGTGAAGACATTTTTATACAATTAACCTAATTAATAAAGCCAAAAGTCTATGATATCTTTTTTTTTTTTTTATATCAGAGCAACATTAACCAAAGATGACATTTGGATTGCATGGTGAAGAGCCAATATACAAGATTACACAATATTTAGCATTGCCTGTAAAGTGCAGCCCTTGCCCCTCCTTCATTACCATCATTGAGGTGCCCTTGAGCAAGGCCTTAACGATAACTGCTCTGGTGCAGCTGCTCAGTGGCCTGCAGATCAGACAGTAGTGTACAGGGCAGCTTCCAGGTGTGAATGTGAAACTGCGTGAATGTGATCGGGGCGTTCCTGAAAAAGAGAGCACTGCTCTCAGTGAAACTTCCCTGATATTAAATAAAGGTAAAAAGAAAAAGAAGTTGTCCTCCAAATTAAATGACAAAATATGTCTCCTGGAAGCACTGTTGTCTGATCTAATGCCCCTATCGGCAGGATGACATAATTTGTCTTTGCCTTCCAAAAGTTTTGCAAATCACTGTATGAAACATAAATCTGTTTTATGATGCTATGGTTAAGCTTTGGTTGGGTTTAGACACACAATCGACTTGGTTAGGTTTAGGGTAAGATCATGGTTTGGGTTCAAATAGGTACTTTGTTAAGGTTAGGATTAGGCTATGGAACAATTATGGTCAGGCTTTAAAAAAAACTGATTTGACTGTCGGTTGGAAACAGAAAATGAACGGTGGCTGTAACCCTGACCTCCTCCCTACGCTGACTTCAACTGTTGTATTGTGTTATTTCAGCTCGATTCTTCTCTGTACAGTAGTTGTGAAACTGCTGGCATACTTACAACAATACTAAACTTGCCCAAACTAAAGAAAAATGAACCTACGGAGTAGCTTAGACTGCTCACTGTAGCTTTTGTATGTTTTATTTTTTATTCACACTGAATGCTAGTGGGACTTCATTAAAATTAAAAAAAGTAACCATAGCCAAGGGAGACTAAAAATAGCAACGACAGAATCTCAGAGCAGTATCAACAGTCGCCGACGTGACTGAGCAACAAAGTCACCAGGGAAAATATAAAGATCTTAAGGCTGATGGATAAGTTTTAAAGAAGCAAAACTCCTCTAACAAGCTAAGCCGCCATATATTAAAAAATGACGACCTATTAACTTTCATAAAGAGATGTAAATAAGGGCAATGAAGACAACTAACCACGCTGTTTTTGAAGCCAGTATACTAACCCATTGTTTCTGCATCAATTATGCCACTATCTTCAGAGTATTTACAGCTGGTGAGGATTTCTTTGACTTACTGGGTTGTACGAGGCACATGTGTAGAAACTGGGAAGGATTTGAATTGAAGGGGATTTCCCCCTGCCTCTCATATTTCGCTTTAACCTCACCTCACCTTTTTTTCTTTCTCATATACAGTATTTCTTCTAATAAAAGCTCTTCCCGCTCCTCCCTCCCCCCATTTAGACTCTCTCCGTCTCCAACATTATCTCTCACTCTCTGGAAAGGCATAGACTTGTGCAGGCCTGGACTGTGCACGGCCAGGAGAAGATGCCGTTTGGTAAATAAGTTCATTCTATGTGTTAGTCAGGTCAAGGCCCAGGCGCTCAGCTCTGCAAGCGTATGTGTTATATTCAGGCAGGAGGAGAGGGAAATTGATTGTCCCCTCTTTATGTGAGAATGAGAAAATACTGTAGCAGCCTCCACATACACACAGACATACTCACACACTCAAAACCCTCCATCTTCAAGCAGAGAACTGCAGCTCAAGGCACAGAGAAATAAACGAATAGCTCTTTCCAGTTTGTTTTTCGGCAATTTGTTCATTCTGCTGTTGCCCTGATAAGACCAGCGTGGTTGAAAAAGCAGGACAAGAGAAAAGTTGTTTTCTTTTGAAAATCTTTTGAAAGAGTCTCCATTCTTTCCCTCCTTCGCCCTTTTTCTTTTCATTTAACTGGTTTAAAGAAGTGATTTTCTCATATTGAGCTGGTAAGGTTGGGCTGTTCCTTTGTGAGTAGAAGTTTTATTTATTTCACGCTGGAGTTCTATGATTGTAGCAAGATCAATAATTGACTGCATTGGTCCCCTGAGGACCGCTAACCAGAGATCAATAGAAGCCTTGTAGGGTTGCTTTTTCCTTTCGAATATTTTACCAGGTATAACTGCTGCCCACTGTGGCGTTTCTTTCCTAATGTATTTTTTTTTTTGCAATGGCATAGTACATGACTTCTGGACTCTGGACTCTTTGCTGTAAATAATCATATCGACGGGCGATGAAGGGAACTTTCCTGCAATTATTAATCAATAACGCACACACTGATAAATCGCTGCTCCCCTCGCCTACACACCTATAGCCTCATTGCTGCACATGGCAATAGTGAGAAAATTACATTTCAAAGTTAGATTCTGAGAGAAAGTGATGGAGAGAACTGCACAATCACAGCAAATGGAAACTTAACATTCATTTTAAAAAAAAGTACTATGAGGAGTTTGATATAAGGGCAGTGGATTCATACAGAAGTTGTGTGTGTGTGTGTGTGTGTGTGTGTGTGTGTTTGTGTTTGTGTTTTGTTTGTACATTTATATATAAACCACCTGTGTGCATTACGGAAAGTTTCCACTCCCGACCTGATGAGACAAGTTGCTCTGTGCCGGTTGCATCACTGGCTGTTGCCATAGCAACCTGTCCCCTCACTGCGAAGGTCTTCTGGCATGGCTACATTGATAGAGAGTCTTAAGCCCTCTTATAGAGAGAGGGAGAGAGACAAAGAGAGAGGAGAGGACTGTTAAAAGCTGGCCAGCCGAGGAGCACATCTGTATTACTTAGCGTCAGCCGGAAAAAAAGGCTCCCTTTATTAGGAAGTAAGTGGAAGATGTCCCTCAGGAGTGCTAGAGCGTAATGAATTTAGACTCATTCAACATTAATGGGATGTCGCTTCGATGCCACTGAGCTGTATCACCCTCCATCAACATTCGTTTCCTGATTTCCTGACAGTCGGTAGGTCATTAGTCAATGTCGAAGCCACTATTTGCAGATTTAATCTTATCACGGCACAATTGGCTTCACCTGAACGGGTTATTCAACACGTTTGCCATTTGTGCGTCACTGCCCCGGCCGTCCCAATAATTCAGCCACTATTCTTGTCACCCATGTAAAGTTCAGGACTGTTAATTATTCATGCACACCTTTACTTCCCCGCTTTCCCTTCCTCGTCTCCTTTCCCGTCTAGCTGAAGCACGCCGGACTGCTGTGAAATAATTCAAAATTATTTTTTTACTCCCCCCTGCAGAGAATAGTGTTCCTTCCCTAAAGTAGCCATTTTGAGTTTGTCAAGGCAATTCTGCCAAGCCTTATTGGGTCTGGACGCGTTCATGCTTGCCGTGACAGTCCATTTCTCCCTTTTTCACTTTGTTTGAGGTAAATCCAACAAGGCAGCAAAACAATGAAACTGATAGAATATTTCACCACAAACACAGGCTGTGGGGACATTTTCTTCACAGAGAAGAAACAATCTCAAAGTAATAGGATCTACTGGTTTTGGGGGCATATTTATTGAATCTGTGTCTGACTGAATCTATGTTGAAAAGCAAGCAACTAGCAAAAAATGTTGCACAGATAGTATATTATTTGATGAAATGTGTGTCTTTCATCGACCAAGCACAGAGTTCCACCATGCTAAATGTGTTGAGCCCACAAGTTCTGCATTGTTGTAGAATGGTCAAAAAATAATGTTTTTTACAATGCCATGTGCTTTAATCCACCAAAGAAATGAACTGAAATGTGTATCATCTTAGTCACATTCTGCAATAGATGCGGTGGAAAATTGCCATCAGAGAACTATGCCAGACTTTCTTTTAACTCGTAAACCATGACATTTTCTCACTGTGGCTTTAATCAAAACAGCAATCCCTTTCCTTTCATAACCCACTGACGCATTGAGCGCATCCTTAAGGCTGCGACACCATGGCTGAGCCGTCCAAACACGGGATGAAGTATTACCTGTACAAGACGCTTACCTTGACAAGTGCAAACTGGACATGCTGTCTTTTCTCCCCAATAGGATTTTCTTCCTCAACCCCCAATTGAAAAAAAAAAAAACAGTATGGAAGTGAAGCTTTTAATGCTGCTGGCCTGGAGGGAGATAAAACACTTACTGTATACGGACTGACAAGCATGCAGACACTCACACATACAGTATACGCACACTCATTGCACTCAAAATGACATTTGCAGTTTAGACGTGTCGGCAAAGGTATCTCTAAGAAAGGGGTAGATAGGGTTAGATTTGTTGAATTTCTACAGTTTTACAATATCAAGAAAACCCAAACAGTAAAACTATAGTGTTAATTTTCATCCTGTTGGAGTTAATGTACATCAGCTGTCACTAGTGAGCGCAGTATAAGAACAGGGCAGTGCAGCCAACCAGTACATATTAAGAAAGGCATTTCTTTTTTTAATAATCATTATTTCAGCTTAGCTGAAGCTACTTTCCTTTTTGGACACACCAGCAGAGCAGACTTTGTTGCCCACACGCACGCACGCATGCACACACGCATGGCCACGCACACACACACAATACACAATACACATTTCAAATCACTACTTCCGCTACTCATGTGAGAGAAAAGAATCTCCAAAGGTCATGCCTATTAGTCCCAGTGGCAGAGCATAGTTGTTCTCATTATAAGCACATCTGTTATCCTGAAACATCTGTATGAACATATTCTAGCATTGGATGTGAGTAAAGCTTTTATTTTGATATCTTGTACATGTATAATCAAGAAATAGTACCTTAAAGCACAGTGGCTAGAACTCTCTTAATTAACGTACATAAGAAAATGTACTGGATCTCAGACTACCTCTCAGAATTTAGACAGCAAACTGTAGCAACAAAAAAATGTAAACTCATTTTGAACCGTTTATCGGTGTTTTAAGCCCCCAACGTCTCTAGGATTAGGCAATGGTTATGGTTAGGGTTAGGCCGGCTACACACTGCCTGTGTGGCGTGAGCGTGGCATTTCTGTTGCGTGTCAGTTGCGTGGCGGCTGCGTGGATTTTTCTATGTCTTTACACACCAGAAACGTGTCTGACGCGGCGCTGCTGCTGCTAGCCTTGTCTGTATACATGTATGTTTCCCATTGATAAAATGAAATGTCATTTATTAATATGTATTTGTGTCAAAATGACATATAAACATCTTTTCCTATTCTATTTTGCCTGGAAACGCTTCCAACACGCTTGCGTGTTGCGTAAAAAAATAGGCGGCGGTTCAATTTCTAGCATGCACACGTACGGCAGTGTGTACTACACCAAAGAGGAAAAGTAATTAACAGCAAAAGGTCCAGAGTCACAGGTAACGTTTGTAGCATTTATGTTAGCTGTTTCCGAGCTTGTTCCGTCGACCGTTGCTACCTAACTGCCTCCTTTCTGAAATCAACGAGCGATCTGTTTCAACACTAAATTACCAAGAACCAACATCCAAGTGTCAACATCACCTACATTGGGCACAATAAGCATCTGTGTGTCTAATAAAAGCCAGAATCTCCTGATGTAGCTCTACATGTGTAAATGCTCGTCTCTGTTTATTTTAGTGGCCAAACCATGCAATTGTAAGACACACAACATCAAAGAGTTGCGAAAACTACCTGTGGGAAAAGCTTTACATTTGTGTCCTGAAGATTACATTTTATTACATGTGTTGGCTTTGTAAAGTAATGCCTCTCCTATGTCCTATGTCCACAGGATCTTCGCTGTTTTTATCATTGTGTCTACATTCCCCGAGATCACCTGTCAATCAAATTGGGTCATAGCCAGTTCAAATTTATTGTTATTGTTTTCGTTAGTGGTGCACTTTTGTTTTCAGCCATCTTTATGATCTTTGAAAATATCAAATGTTTCTTTTGTCATGTACCAGGTGTATTTCTCCCAGGAAAGAACTCCTAGCACATGAGTATGCAGTTTGTACACTCGATCCAGGGCCTGCACTTGATACCTTCACTTTGAAAGAGCCCTAAGCTCTGCTGTCAGTCTTTTGTCAGCTAAGCTCGAGGCTAGAGTGAGATTTTCTTATAGAAAAACATGGCAGAAGAGATCTGGTTACAAACCATTGCTGGCATTCATGATTTTTTTTCTCTGCAGGTGTTCACTGTCAGTGTTTACAATCTGTATTTTTTGTGAGATATTGTAATAACAATATCATCTTTTTTTTTGCTATTATTTTGCCGTTACCTACGTATATTGTTAAGGAACACAGCTGATACATTTAAATCACAGAGAGATTCTTTTTGGGCACCTCTGTCTCCTGTAGGTTTTTTTTACTATCAGACACCCTCCCTCTCTCTTGTACACATCTGACACAGTTCGATTGAATTTCACCTCTTGTCACTCTGCTCGCTCGGCTTCGCCTACGAGTCACACGCTGACACTCGCATGCACAAACTCACAGACGCACACACAGCGCGTGGTGAGTAGTGATGGCAGAGCACTGGGCCAGTCATGACAAGACCTTCATGCTAGCACCTGGCTGCATGTGCGTGTGTGAGACAACTAATGCCTACACCTCTCAGACACACACACACACGCACGCACGCACGCACGCACACACACACACACACACACACACACACACACACACACACACACGTCAGCAATACAGATGCATTCATGGATAGCTTCTCACATACACACACGATAACTTATTTTTTTCCCTGGTACAAAAGAGAGTGAGCTCAGGTAGCTGTCAGGTGCTCTCCCACAGGGAACAGTGGGCAAGTCAAAAACAGCCTCCTCGCCTGTCACTCCACACACACACACACACACACACACACACACACACACACACACACACACACACACACACACACACACACACACACACACACACACAATCACACACTTCAGTGTGGGCAGAGAGACAGAATGAGATGCATTGGGCAGATGCTGGACCAGTTGTCCATGCTGCTCACAAACGTGTGTGTGTGTGTGTGTGTGTGTGTGCGTGTGCATGCGTGCGTGCGTGCGTGTGTGTGTCAGACTTTCTGTCTATTCAGTACTGCAAAAGCCACCTGCCAGTGACTCCAAGTGGACATGCTGCCTTGCATTTAGATTTGGCCTGGGAGCCACTGATAAGAAATAGCTGTATGTGTGTGAGTGTGTGACATGTATATCCTCAGCAGTGACAATGGTTGTTCATCCCTTCAACCAAGAGGACTTATCTAAAAAGTGGATTTTTAGGTGCTTGCGTCCATTGATTTCCAATCAGGTTGGCTACCTGTGAGAGCTTGCCGTCTCTTTTAACATCACCCAGTGCTGAGGCAAGGACAACTGGCAGCCCAACAGCCCTCAAAGTGTGCACAGAGCCACAGCAGCTGTAGCTGCCACAACACGGTTGAATTACTCTCTAAGTTCATGTTATGTACACACAACACGAGCACATACGCACACAGGTACTCCCTGTTTGCTTTGCGCATTTAGCAGCCTCTAACAAAGTTTACAGTTTGCTGTTTCTTGCTTAATCAAGCTGAGGAGTCAGTGGAAAGTTTGGGATCAAAGCCTTAAGAGTTGTTGTGGCTTGACTTGTGTAGTTTGGCTAACCTCTGTTGGTCTTCGTGTTGCCGTCCCTCTATGTTTTCCTGGACGGTGTATCATTGATATTTCAAAGACTGCAGTCTCTTCAGAGGATGAAAATAAACGCTCCACCAGACTGTGTTTCTGCCTGCTGTCTGTTGATTGATTTTAATGTTGTTGATGACTTTTAAAAATATTTAACGTTGAAGCGTTTCCAAATTTTGCAATAAGCTCAGCACACCCAACAACACACTGTGCTTGCTCTGCATGGGTGGACAGATTCTTCCTGAATGAATTGAGAGCATCTGTTTGCTTTACGCCAGGATCACATTTAATCCCTGATGCATTTGTGTTGCTGAACTGTGTAGAGTTCTGCACAAAGACCGCAACGGCTGACGCATATTGAGATGAACCCGTTCAAAGACGTGCCTGTCTGGTGTTAAAACGTAAATTTTGTTTGCATTTACTCATGAAAACTAAACCGTGCATTGTGCAGGTTTGTCAGACAGCTTTGAGTGTCTGTAACTGACCTTGAAATTGTGACCGAAAGTAATATGCTCATATCATCGTCTTGTATCAGTCCTAACGCCTTTTTTTCTTCCTGTCTGGCAGGTTGCAGAGGGATGTTGTGTGGCTTCGGCGCTGTATGTGAGCGTGACCAGACTGACCCGGCCAAGGCAGTGTGTGTTTGCAAGAGAGTGGATTGCCCATCCTTGGTGGCGCCTGTTTGCGGCTCGGATTCGTCCACCTACTCCAACGAGTGCGAGCTGGAGAAAGCCCAGTGCAACTCACAGAGACGAATTAAGGTTCTGCGCAAGGGGCCCTGCTGTAAGTTACACCTCCTGCCTAACAACCAACCGCTCTTAGAGACACTGACAGGAGATATCCAGTTTAACAAAGATGATTTGAGACAAAGCCTTGTGCTTTCAGTGCAAAGTAACTAATCACGGTTTTTCTATAGTATTTATTGAAGAATAGCACTGCTAATGAAGCTCCGCTAACTTGGTGATGAACACATTGTGTTTCCTATAACTTCTTCACAATAAAAGCATCCCACTGGTTTGCCAGTGGAAAGCTTGTAGCGTGAAGCAGGAAAGGTTCTGTTTGCATCAGCAGTAACTTGACAAAGTTCCAATATGCCTGAAAGCAATAAGGAAGATAAGGCTGAAATGTGAAAGTACAACCAGGAAACTAACTCCAAACCACAGAGATTCAGATAGAAGCTACAAAAGTACTTAGAGCTGAACACAGAGAAACTTTTAATAAACAGAGCTTTCTCTCTGGACTCCAGCACAGACACACATACATTCAGCATCTGAGAGCACAGCTAAGGGGAAGAGACCGTCACGGGTCGGCCCCGCAATCAAGCAGGATCACAGCAGCACGTCTATCCCATGCTGTGTGGCTGACGCTGTAGTGAAAATCACGGCATCACATCCTATTCAATATTTTAAGAGTATGAATATGTGACTTAATTACATGTTAAAGGTAATAAAGGTTATAAAACTAACTTTCTGTCATATTTGCGGAAACTGACCCTAGGTTCGCGTAGAACTACATGAAGCAGATAATTAAAAAAAAAAATCTGGCTCCTCTGGCACCACCTACAGCCTGTAGTGCGATTTGCAAAAATCCACAGCTCCCTGTTCAGATGCTCCAGTCATGGCCAGGGGGGGTGTCCAACTGCGTGTCAATCACTGCTCATGCACACACATTCATTCTCCCTTGTGGGGGGAGGGGCTTAGGAGACCATTTTGGGCGTTAAGGAGTGGAGGGACTGAGAAGAAGTCGATGTTCAAATTATACCTACCTACAGCACCATTAAGATAGAAAGAAAAGTTGATTCAAAGTTTGACATTTAAATACTTTTTTATGCTCATAGTTAAAATAAACAAACGTTTTCACAGCATTTCAAAGCATTTTCACATTGGAAGACAGAGGTCGAGCATATTTGACGGTTTATCTGCTGTTCTGCATCTATGAGATCACCACACTCCAAACCAGACTTTGCATAAGCAGAATTTTTTATGTCAGTGAGTGTTTTTTGAAGAGTTAGCATTAGTATATACAGGGTTTAAACATTCTGAGAGATCAAATTGGGGCCTATGATCCAGAAAAGATAAATCCTTGAAAGTTCACTGAACCTACAATATTTCAGAAAGCAATCTGACCCGAGACTGACACTCTCTGTTAAGTTGAATTTCAAAGCTGTGAAGTATAGGTGAACTGCTTGCAGCAGCATGGTGCATGTGGGGGTTTGAAATAATAAGACACAGAACATTTGGATTTGGTCTAAAAATGACTTTCCCATACACCAAAACTGCATTCTCAATTATGTTTTGAGTGAAACGTATTGTCTCCCAGATTACTTTTCTCTTTGATATATCACAAATATGTCTCTAATCAAAGTTTGTCACGCACTTAACTTACGTATATAACTTAAATTATGTAACAAATGTACTTATTTTAATCCAAACTATCATCTTTTTCTAAACCTAACCAAGTTGTTTTGTTTCAATTCACAACGTTAACCACATTTAAAACAACAACCGTTTCACAATGTGTGCCGGTCAGAAGTGGCTTTCTGGCAGAAAACCCAGAAGGCTAACTTCTCCCAACAGCCTGGAAAATGGGTTTCCCTCGGAGCGTAATTGAGAATGCAGTTTTGTTGTATTGGAACATAATTTTTTAAGTGGGTTGTTTGATCTTTTGGACAGAAAACTAGTATGGCTACTTCATCAAACACAAAGCTGCAAGTCTCTGAGTGACACTAAATTGCTTGTTATTGTCAAATAAATGGATTTCCCTTACACCCTGTCCTAATACAACATGCTTTGCCTTCCTATTTTTATCCCCCAATAATAAAGCACCTCCCCATTATGTCCAGTCTATTGTCTTTTCAATATAGCTACACTCCCAGAGCTTAAGCACCACCTGCACCTTCAAAAACAAAAAGTGTGCCACTGCTCCCATTGGTAGCCATCCAGTGTGTGTTTTATCCCTTAGCCCCTGGTGGGTGCCTATACTCCTGCTGTACCTCTCATTGCTTCTTTTTAGCAAAGCCTATCAAGATCCAGGGCTCTGAGGGGAGCAGCACATTCCTGCCAAAGCTGCAACAGTAATAACTATATTGTTTTGTCAGTCGTGCCTGCCTGCCAGTGTGGGCCCACTGCTAATTCCAGGGGTCTGATTACAGTGCCGGCTTGAACCTGGCACTAATAACAAGCTTGGTGACTGCTCACCACTGGCACAGATGAAGTAGAGATGTAAAGGACAGGGGGAACAGAGAGTACAGCGAAGACGCATTTGGAGAGGGATGGAGGGAATAATGTTGAAAGAGGAATGAGATATGAAACATTTAGTGAACGAGGAGGTAACAAGAGCAAGTGGGTGAGTGATTGAGTGAGTGAGTGAGTGAGTAAGTGAATAGGTAAACAGAATACAGAAATAGATTAAATCCAGTGAGAGAAAGTAGTGTGAGTGCTGTGATGATGGTTTATGGATGGTTAAGGCCATCAGAAGCACCATAATTACCACTGGCAACAACAGCAGGCAGTCACTAGAAAAAAAAGGTAAAACATAATAATAACGATGATACTTACGATAGTATTGCTGATAATACTGTAATTACATGCTCACCACCAGAACAGAGATTTTCTCTTTCATAACACACACATCACATCCAGAACAAGGAGTCAAAAGCGTTTATTTTTTTCCTTCCTCCGTTGCCTGCATTTTAAATAGTCCAATATAATTGATGCTAATGGTATGTCCGCCTTTTCATGTAACCATAGAATCTAACTGCTTTGGAAAGAACACAGAGTTCTTTGGGAGTGCAGTACAAGAACATACGTGTTAATCACTGAAGAAGCACATAATAACTGCCTTTGAATTTTGTTTAACCTCCCGTGTTTCTCACTCTTTCACCTCTATTTAGTTTTGACAAAGCAGTGCCTTATTATTATGAATTGTAATGTAATCAATGCACAAATGTTTAAAAAAGCAATGATTATGAGAAAAATAGACCCCCAAAATATCACTTTGTATCTTTTATGATCATTCATGTTGTCCTTTAAAATTCTCCCACATAGTCACCATTTCATCAGGACCATTTAGAGTCGACTGCATTCACACATCCTGCAGTAAAGTCTAAATATTTTACATTTCAGTGCGGGCCATGTAGAATTAACCATGACATGAAGTTGGCACATTGATTGATTTATTTAAGTCCACAGATCTGTCCTTTGATTACCTTTGGGCAAAAATGGTAAGTGCATTTGTAAGTGTAATTCATATTTTGCTGTGGACTGAACCCTGACACCAGTGCTTTTATTAAATTGAAATCAAGATATTATGTTTTGACATCAAAGTGACACACCAGAAAGCGTCCATAAATTCCCTTACTGTTAATTCTGCCATGCTTTTACATGTGCTACTTATCTTTTTTTTGCATTGTATGTTGTAATAAACAGTCACAGTGAAGTGCGTGCCAACCACCTAGCTTGCTGACATCTGTATATTTACCTTTTCTTCCATTGCAACAGCTTTGTTGGAAGCTCCCACACAAAACATAGTGACTTTTGTCAATAGACAGTATTCAGAAGGGCGGCCGACCAAAGAATTAAAGAATATAAGGAATGTAACAGGGTTTAAAGATTTAGTCAAGTTGTAAGCTGTGGTTTAAGATTCTTCAGAAGATGTTTTTGTATGGCTGAACTGAGCTACTGTAGGTAGAGGTAAAGGTACCTGTGTGTGTGTGTGTGTGTGTGTGTGTGTGTGTGTGTGTGTGTGTGTGTATGTGTGTGTGTGTGTGGAGGAGAAAGAGACAGAGAGGGGGTTAGGAGGTCAGGGGAAGTAGAGTGACAGGTTCTTATTCTCTTTCTGCCTCCAATAATTTCAGCCAGTACACAGGGTCTGGACAGGTCACTCTGGCTGAGATTATGGAGTTGTCAGGGCTGATGGAGGAAGAGAGAGGCGAAAATGGGAAGGAGAAAGAGCGGGAGAAAGCGCGAGAGAGAGCTGAGAGAATGAGAGAGCTTTTAACTTTAAGAATAGCGTGGGTGGTTGGATTGGTGCTTTTGTGCGAAGCCTCGTTTGACTCATTCGATTTGAATGGTGGGTTTTCATTGGGGTAAGTGAATTGGCTACCGTTCTAAGAAGCCGTCATGTCCAATTCAAATCAACTCGGGAGTCTTATCTGGCATTCAGGAGTGAAGCCACAAAAGAAGTTTTTTTTTCTCACAGATTATCCCCCTTTTAAAGGGACTGGAGTTATATGGAGCATGTTGTTAGCGGTAAATAGAAGTCTAAGGCTTGGGGTGTGTTTTTGCGAAGAGGATGGAAGCGTCAACCAGCAGGTCCCTGACATCTGTAGGATGCTGACACCATTACATTTCCCAAAGTGAGCATTTTGGTGCTTACTTAAAGTAAGTCTGTGTAACTTTTAAAAGGAAAAATAACACATTCTTCCTCCAAATCAAACCGTAAATGGCATCCTTGCTCACTTCAGCACACTCGGGGAGTTTGACTGCTACAGCACAGCCTCACTCGCTCTGGTATTACCAGTAGTTTATGGTTGCTAATATTTAGCCAAACTTTAGATCGTTATTGCTTTGCAACTGATATTACTGAGAATTGTTTGTTGACTTTATGACTCTTTTCCACGTGTGCTGCATGTACACTACATCTTTGCATTTACCATTAACCTGTAATTATCACTTAGGGCCACAGTGGCCACTTACTTAGATAGTTCTGTGGTCATTCTTTATCTGCCTATGTTAATAGAAAAATTCTGGTTTAATACGACCCTAGTTTTTTTTCATTATTATTTTCACCTTTGTTCCTATTGGTAATACCATTGTATTCACCAAGTTAGTTGTTTAGATTTAGGATCGGCATCTTTGCTAAGTTAAAGCAGGAAGCATGAGCAGTCACCTGAACTTCCAGGTTAGCCTAACATATTTGGAAGAGGAAAAAAAGATAAACAGTAAAAGTAGGGCGGGAGGGAATAATGTTGAAAGAGGAATGAGATATGAAACATTTAATGAACGAGGGGGTAACAAGAGCAAGTGATTGAGTGAGTGAGTGAGTAAGTGAATAGGTGAACAGAATACAGAAGTAGATTAAATCCAGTGAGAGAAAGTAGTGTGAGTGCTGTGATGATGGTTTATGGATGGTTAAGGCCATCAGAAGCACCATAATTACCACTGGCAACAACAGCAGGCAGTCACTAGAAAAAAAAAAAGGTAAAACATAATAATAATAATGATGATACTAATGATAGTATTGCTGATAATACTGTAACTACATGCTCTCCACCAGAACAGAGATTTTCTCTTTCATAACACACACATCACATCCAGAACAAGGAGTCAAAAGCAGTTTGTTTTTTCCTTCCTCCGTTGCCTGCATTTTAAATAGTCCAATATAATTGATGCTAATGGTATGTCCACCTTTTCATGTAACCATAGAATCTAACTGCTTTTCAAAGAACACAGAGTTCTTTGGGAGTGCAGTACAAGAACATACGTGTTAATCACTGAAGAAGCGCATAACAACTGCTTTTTAATTTTTTTTTTAAACAAAAGGGAAGATAAGGTAAAGCTTGTTTACCAACCTCCCGTGTTTCTCACTCTTTCACCTCTATTTAGTTTTGACAAAGCAGTGTCTTATTATTATGAATTGTAATGTAATCAATGCACAAATGTTTGAAAAAGCAATGATTAGGAGAAAATCTTCTGTGGTTATTCTTTATCTGCCTATGTTAATAGAAAATTCTGATTTAATACGACCCTAGTTCTTTTTTATTATTATTTTCGCCTTTGTTCCTATTGGTAATACCATTGTATTCACCAAGTTAATTGTTTAGATTTAGGATCGGCATCTTTGCTAAGTTAAAGCAGGAAGCATGAGCAGTCACATGAACTTCCAGGTTAGCCTAACTTATTTGGAAGAGGAAAAAAAGATAAACAGTAAAATTAGGGCCGAACTGTTTACAGACCAACTTCCTGGCACAACGCTGTCCCACTTTGCTTACCAAATTTGTGTGCACACAGTTTTCCTGTTCAATGAGGGATTTTTACCAACATATTGGGTGAGCTCTCCTGCGGTTGTAGCTGCAAATAAAGTGGCATTTTTACAACCTGGACTTTGTTAGACATTGTTGTTGGAATGTTGCCGTGTTCCCAGTCCTCCCCTACTGGCAGATGCCCAGATATTCCCACAGATATTTGCACAGTTCAGCTTAGCTCAGTTTGGCTTAACAGTGTAAAAATCCCCTTTAACCAGACTCATTTAGCACCTCACTCATAATGCTGAACTGGCTATTATAACATTCAAGTGCCAAGGTAACGGTGTAAGTCCCCTCCGGAGGGCAGGACAAAACGACCCACACATCGTTGAAGCGTGGGCACTTAGTTGCCCCCAGTGCTCCGCTCTAATATTCACATAACCTAGCCCTTAATGGGTCAGACTAGCTCCTCGCCAGCTTCCTCATTATCTTCCTTTTGTTCTAGATGGATGATTTAGGATGGGCGGGGTTACATCTCTAGCGGTCAAGCAGGCAAGCGATGAGCAGATAATAGCCTCTGATATTATCGAAATTAAAAGGAGAAGCCACATTTAAATTGGCCCAGCTGGAGTACCTAACAACACAAGGCGAGAGAAAAATAGTCAGTTAAGAAAGAAAAAAAGAACTCAGAGCTAGAGAGATACTGTAGACACAGCCAGCAGAAGCGTTATGGTTTAGAGAGAGACAAGAGACTTGTCCACTTAGCCAAGTTACAACTACCACTGTGTGTGTGTGTGTGTGTGTGTGTGTTTGTGTGTGTGTGTGTGTGTGTGCATATTAGTGTGTGTGGGCATGCACACGCTGCAATCGGCTGGGGAATACGCACCATTTTGGCTCTCCTAATATTGAACTTGGAGCAGAGTGGTAAATACACTCCCTCTCCCAGAGAGAGCCACAGAAGTGCTGCAGAACTCATCTTGTGTGGTCACTCTGGCGGAACATGGACTTTTCATTCTTTTTTTTGACTTTTTTCTTTTTTGTCTTGAAGGAGTGCAACAATTAATGTAAAAAAAGAAAAGTGGAGTGTGTGGTACAGAGTTTGTGGTGAGGTCACTGGCGTTCAAGAGAGTGATCAATGGAGATTGATTTGTGTGCGTGTGCGTGCACACACGTGTGTGTTCTTGAGAGATGGCCATAAGCACGGCCCGCTGCCTCCTACTCGATCAGTCCACTCTCTCTCTTTCTCGGTTCTTTTAGAGAGGGCTTTATCTCTCCAGCACCGACACACTCTTGTGTGCTTACAGTGAAAGGAGAAGGGCATCAGTACGCCACACCTGCTGCTCTGTCTGCTCTAACATACCGCAGGCAGTCAGACCCAATACTAGGAGCAGGTGAACCTCTCCATCTTAAACATTATGAACAAGTATGTGGTGCAGCTTGAGGTATTCAGATAAAAGTCAGAGCTGTTCAGGGATTTGATGCAGTTGCATTCATTTTACTTAAAAGTCTCATATGCAACTATCTCACATTAACAAATATGTTTCATAGCAGCCATAATACCGGCCAGATTACACTTTCTATCAACTTAATGAGGATATACTTTTATTAAACATCTGCAAAATTCTTACTGTATTTGGCTTTTTTCCCCTCCAATATCAACTCAAAATAAATGTTATCCCAGCAAAAATTACGTTTTCTTCTAAATGTATTCACCATTTTTGAGTCCTCCTGTTTGGATATACTTAGGATATAGATATACAGAATGTAATGATATGGTATGTGAAAACGTGTTTTTTGCAGAACATGCTGTACTGAATTGCTGTATCGAATGTGTTATGTGTAACTGTTACATTTAGTTGGTGACAAAAGTAAGGAGACCCTGAATAAATCAATAAAAACATTTTGACGCTTCCTTACAGGACGTGAGGGCTCGCAGAATGTTTTGATTAGTATGAAAATGATCTGAATCATGCGCCATCCCTTTCACAGTCTAATATCAACACCGATGTGAGATTTTGGAGGAACATGTTACACAGCTCTTTCCACCACCATCATAAAAGCATCGATGACAAGAAGCTATAAAGCTACTCTGGGTGGAACAACACCTTACTGAGACCATTTGTGTTGATTTTCCTTTAATTTTCCACCAATCTGAAGGTATTTTTCCCAGAAAGCTAAAGCTGTCTCTGGCCTGAGCTTGTTACCCCAGCTGTACCTTTGGTCTTTTGTCAGGTACTGGTGAGGCTGGTTGTTAAGGTGTCTGGGCTGGGCCGGGTAAAGCCCTGATTTATCCCCTCGTAGGGCCCAAAGCTGGCTGGGAGGGAAGGTTTCAGGAAAATCTCCTGCGAGCAAAATCCTCATTCTGGAGCAGAGCTGGAGAGACAGGAGATGAAAGCCAACATGCTTTATCCCTCCTTTACCCCTCCATTTCCTGATTCCACTTTTTCCTCTTCTTCTCTTTTTGCTCATGCTCTGACGATCTCTTTTGTTACCCCGGTGACACGCCCGGTTGCCCCCGGTGACAATGGACTGGTGGTAATAGCTGTAGTTGGTGGAGATGGAATTTTGCCTTTGCCAGAGCAGATAACAGAGTTCTGCACAGTCTAACTGACAATTGTCTGTTTTGATTTTCCTTGTTTTTTGTCCTTTCCTTCCTTCTACCCTCCTTTCCTTCTTTGCTTCGTCTCTCCAATCTTCCTCCCTTCACTCTTTTTGTCCCTTTATCTCCCTCCTAGGTTTTTTCCCTCCCTTCCTTCCTCACTCTCTCCTCTTCTTCTTCTCCCTCTCCCTTGTTCTATTCTACCCTCATTTCCTGCCTCCCTTTTCCCTCTTCCTAACCTCTTCCTTTTGAGTCCATTCTTCCTCATGTCTCTCTCATTTCATCTCCCCTTTGCTCGCTGTTGGACCAGCCAAAAATAACCCTGTCACCCTCCACAGCTTCCTACTGCTTTCTATCTCCTTCACTTTCTCTCAGTCCCTTCCTTCTCTTCCGTTTTTCTCTTTCTTTTTCTTGCTGCTACTCTAATCAGTAGTAACATTAACACACATACACACACATACACAGAGTAATCAAATTACTCCGGCGTGATTGCTAAACACATTTATGTGCGCACACACACACACACACACACACACACACACACACACACACACAGGGCGAGAGGTCATTGTAAATAACTCGGTTTTCGTGCTTTCATTTCCCTGAGGCATTGACTCTTGCTTGGTATTCATAACCACAACATGCAGAACCTGACAGACTGACTGTGTGCGTATGTGTGTGTGTGTAATGATACTGCATTTATACTCCTATGCATGTACACACATACACACAGGCGTACTTAGTGAAATATACACACACTTTAGGCATTTTGCAAACAGATAGATTGAAAAATATACATTCTTGTTATCATCCTACGCACAGACACACACACACACACACACACACACACACACACACACACACACACACACACACAGAGACATGACATGATAATGGGCTATGCTGGAATCCTCTAGCCATCGTTACGTGCTGTTCCGCGTCCACTGATACTTGTAAGACAAATCCTGTCTTCTTCATCTCTCTCTCTATCCAGCGTTCACCTCTCTAAAACCTGCAGGCAAAATATCGATTAACCGCACACACACACGCGCACACACGCACACACACACACACACACACACACAAATACACACACACCTGCTAATACCAGACAAGGGGTGGTGTTTTGAGACTTTTTAATGTATTTATGCATTTGGCTTCTACTGAATAATACATTGTTATTTGTTATTTTCCCTGTGCATACTTTAGGAGACATAGAAAAGAGTGAAAATAATACAGGCAGAGCAGTGTGGAAAATATGAGGAAAACTACCAACTCAGCTCACAATGTGTGTGTGTGTGTGTGTGTGTGTGTGTGTGTGTGGCACTGTCACACAACGTATGTCCTCATACAGTATAAATCAAACTTTTTTCTCTATTGTAAATTGTGTTCCTTAATCATTTGGTTTTAAAGTATGTACAGCAGAACATGATCAGAAGTATATACAATGATGTTTAACAGTTAAAAATAAATATTTTAAAACATATATATATATTCTTCACTGCACATTTATGCTCAACACCTTAAGGTACACACCTTATTTAAGGACCCTCCATCGACTGTACTCACTCCCCAGAGTAATGCTGTGTTCACATTGTGGCAGTAGAGGGCAATTTAGACGCTCCTTGCTTTCAATGGGAGATTGATTGTAAATTCCACCGCCGCTGATTTAAAATGAGCGAACAGATTTTAAAACTTTCCGAACTTTTACCTTCTTCTGGTGCTGAGATATTCAGTCGCATGGACTTAGTCACGTGTGTGTGTGTGTGTGTGTGTGTGTGTGTGTGTGTGAATGTGCATTGTCTCGTCTCAAAGCCAAGATGAAGTAGTGCAGTAGTTATTGATTCAGGTCTTCTGGACCCAGAGTCCTGCTGTTGTTCATGTTAGCGATCTAATGAGACTGTTCACACCTGGGTTGGAATGTGAATGGGGTTAACTGAGTGGGAGGAGAGAAACCAAGCAGGCTTTTGTCTTCAGGAACAGGACTGAGAAGTGCTGAAGAAGTAACTATGCAGAGACTCAGCTCTTGTGAGTAACATTTTTAAGTTGAATACTGATCCGCTGGCAAAAAAGTTTAGAAAATGACCACGTCTTGTTACGTAGAATCTTTATTAATGTATAATCGATATCAACGCTAAGCCCAGTTGGTGACAAACAAATTGCATTTCCTGTGGCTGCTTCATAATATAAGCCACCCCGGCAGTAGAAAATGTTTGGTTTGCATTAGCAGTAACTTACTAGAGCTCTAATGCATCTGTAAGACAGCCATCATAAGATAAAATTACGCACAGTAATGATGAAGTACGCACATGCAAATGTGTGTGTGTAGGCAATCTGAATATGACGTGCCAATGGCGAACTCCACCAGTAACAAGGAAAACTTGCAATATACAGTGAAGAGGTAATTAAAGAAGACAAAAAAAGTATTATTGTTGAAAAATGCTGGCCATAAATAGTCAGAAAAAAAACAAAGCATTTGATTAGAAGATTAGAACTTTAAAATTATGCCTTGGAACAAAGAAAAATTATTTCATTTAAAATGTAACTAACATTATTACTCTTTCATGTAAGCTACTAAAATAGCAGGTTTTTTTAAAGAATATTTCATTGTTTCTCCCTGAAAACCATTCCACTCATTCTATAAAAGCTGTAACTTTCTGAAGTGGCAAAAAGTGGCAGCATGGCACTGCATTAGATTTGTAGATCATGTACTTCATTCATTTTGAAGAATCCACACTTTTGTACAAAACATTTCACAGTGACTTGCTTTTACACCCAGGAGCTAACAGTATTCCATGCCTTTTTTTTTGTCGCAGTGGAGCATGCCCACTTTTGAACACTTTCTCTCTGTTTATAGTGGAATGAAAGAGCTTTAAAATGTTGTTTTCCAGTGGATGGAATAGGTTAGTTTTATAGCGTTTATCAAAATCACTTGACTGGGGATGCTGACCGCATTGTTTATTTTCTCTGGCAACAGTGTGAATACTGCTTTGTTTATTGTTTATTCTAATCACATTTACTTCATTCTAACTTTGTCAGGATTGTGAGGACAAGCCAGTGTACCTTCATTTCTACCTAAAATGTGTTTTTCTCAGTCCGAGATTGAACAATTTTCGTCACAATTAGAATAATAGACACACACACACACACACACACACACACACTGCCTGCCTGTGATAATAATGCTTGCCAGAAAAGGAAGAGAATCAATCCAAGTTATTTTAATCTATTATTATTTGCTCTTGCAGTCTTTCCCAGAGAGGCTTATCAAAATAGCTTGAATTAAATGGTTGTCATGTTAAATAGGGTACTATATTGCAAGGCTGAAATGTGCGCGCTGATTTGAGGATTTTATCTGATTGCAAATGTCTGTGTGTGTGTGAGAGAGAGAGAGAGAGAGAGAGAGAGAGAGAGAGAGAGACATAAATTGATAAACACAAGTTTTAAATTATAATTCATTGGATGTTTGTTATGTTTTCAATTAGGTCTCAATATTTGGTTCCTCATTACTGTATAATTTGTGCATTTGCTACAAGAGATAACATTTTTTTTGTGTTGCTGATGTTTCAGTTTGTTCCAAAATGAAATCACTGAACACATTAAAGTCGTGAGTTAGCGTACTGGCTTCTGACCATTTAAAGCCAAACCACGTTCTACTGTATGAGCTGTGAGCACTTCAATCACATAGTGATGTTCCCTTCTCATATTGCTTCAGTTTAGCAGTTTTTTTTTTAGAATTGCTGAGAGGTGAAAATCTCCTGCAGTTCCTAAAAAAAATTGATTTTATATTAGAAAAAAATTAACTCAGTTTTGTGTAGCAAGACATGTTTTTTTATTCATTTTGCGGCCCTGGCCCCCACATTGGGAACCACTGACTTTAGGACAGCTTTCATGAAGTGGCAATATATGCTATGGCTTTTATATCAGTTAGTGAACTGTTAAACACATTTATTTAAGACTGTCGAGGAGAAAGATAAAGCAGAGTGAATTATGAGACTTTGAGTGCACGTCTTTAAACCTATCATGCATTCATGTGTAGTGTGTGCTGACACTGTGTGTCTTCATAAGGATGTGCCAGTGTTTGTGTTGAGGACCAACACCTACTGTAACTGACTTTTTAGCAGCTCTGAACAGCATATTGCGCCCAGAGGCCATCGCTCATTAACAAATGTTTATGGCAAAGGCCAAGTATGATTAGCCAATGCTTCGCTGCACATCAGTGCTTATTTTGGCTCCCCACCACCACCGGCGGTTAATCAGGAGCTGATGAAAGGAAACTTGTAGCATATGTGACACTTAGTCCAAATGTATCCGGGAGGACATTCGAAATGCATCGCTCACTGATGGAAGTTCATTGGTTTCAAACACAGCATCTTTTCTGTTTTTATTTTGTTGTCAGTATGTGGCCATAAAGGTGTTTTTGCACATTGGATTTATTCAGCTTTTAAACTATTATGCTCACTGAAGTTTTCTGTTTGTTGCTCTGAAGTTTTAGTGACGAGCATTTCATCAGTGAACCATAGCTGCGGAATAATTGTTTGCTGTAATTAGGGATGTCCGGATCAGATTTTTTGACTCCCGATCTGATCCCGATCTTTTAAATGTTGAATATCTGCCAAGACCAAGTCCCAATCAGACACTTGTAGTTGCTCAGGTATTAGAGCTGCACACCGTTTTTTTTTTTTTCATTTTTTACAAAAATAACTAAGTAAACAAAGTAACTATTTATGTTTAATACATTTAACGTACTGCAGCAAATGAGTCTTTTCTCTCAACACCAAACTAGTTCTCTTTAGGATGCCACCCCCAACCAAAACATAAACAGTCTTAAGTTTTCCCCGCTGGACAACAAAAACTAAACTTAGTGACACCTCTTGCGCTTAATACTCAATCTTTGTTTTTCTTCTCATGTCTACCATAGATTGTATAAAACAGGTGTTAACCCATGTAGGCTCCAGAGAATAATGGCCTGAAAGCATGGTTTCCTGGTGTTATTACGGAAGAAGTGAGGAGAATTGGAGTAATCTGCTTCTGTAAAAAAGGGTGACTTAGAAAGACGGACTTTTTTACTTGTTGCCAAGGACTGCCAAGCTACGAGACACTCTCTGGACGGACACCAGTGAGTGGCCGCACCCATCTGGGTTTGAAAAGGCAGTCTGGCCGTGCGTCTGTGGCGCAGGGCGTGTAGGCTATGGATAAAAGGCGGTGATCACTACATGCTGAGGTACATGATCGGGGTAAGCTAAACGGGGTGAATGCCGATCCCTGATCAGTAAAAAAAAATCTGATACTGGGATCGGGACATCCCTAGCTGTAATGCTAAATCTTCTAACTGGGTTTAATGGCCATGACACACCAACCCGATAATCAGCCGTCGGACAGTCTGGCGAGGTCAGTGACTCGAGTCTGTTCGGTGATAAAAGATTTTTTGTAAATGTTTTTTCCGGGGCAGTGGAACTTTGTACCTTCTGCCTGATGTTAGTTACTGGTGGTAAAGAGTGGTGGAGGGGGTGAGAGGGGTCCTCTGTGATCAGGGGGGCTTTCCTGATCACAGAGCGGCTGTAGAGGCACACCTCTTGGCACAAGCACTGACAGTTTTCCAATACGCAATGCTGACGTTTTCCCATAGGCCATTAAGGTGGCATGGAGGCCCCAAGGTTAAAGAGACTGTCCGTCAGCTCGTGTCTTTTCTTCACATCTTTCATCTCTTTTAGCTTGCTTATATGGATTACAGGACTGAAATAAAGTCAGTTTGTTGACAGGGTGGCCATCATCAGAGCTTTGTCGTTACACAAATTCTGGATTAATTGTACAACAAAATACATCATCACTTCCATCGTGTGCAGGATTTGTAGTAGCATAAAGGACATTTAGTGCCTCTCAGTTGTTGTTTTGGCACTTCCGCTAATATTTTAAAGCTGCACTATATATATTTTTATATTAATATATTTTGTAGAACCTGTCCAGTTTCAACAAACTCTTTAGGTCCAGAAAATAACTCTACAATCTCACCAGCTGTATTTGACCTCCCTATAGAGGGTCAAGAAAAGTGAGAATTTCCCTTTGAGGAGTGTGTTTTTATCGAGTGAAAATTATGTTTAGATCGTTCAGAATATCACACATAAAATAAGATGGTTGTGTTCTTTGTGTGTGTACATGCCCAAGGCTCCAAATGGGTTTCTTGAAGGCATTTCAGCACCTCACCTGTGGCTTTCTCCACCTTTCAAGAGTAAGATTTCTGCCACTGGTAAATGACAGAAATGCTACAAAATTATCTATTTTGGAATCATGAAACCATACAGTATTGCAACATTTTAGTGTTTTATCATCTTTCATTTTTAATTTTCTTAAAACATTTATCTTTTTTAGTTCAGCAATTACAATAAAGTTCCCGTTCTTGTCCCTTAAAAGGTTTTATGTCTTTCATCTCAGACATTTGGGTTAAAATCTGTCTAGGCAAACACTAGCCAGCCACCGTACACTCACACATCACTGCTTTGCTGTGAGTGTGGCCACCAGCAGACTGGAGTATGATGAGGGCTGTTTCGTGGTTCATTTTCCATTCTCAAGGGTAAAACAGAAAAGCGCGTAAAAGAGTGCAACAGCTGCAGTTCAATGGAGCTCTTTGAAGAATTACATCAAACACAGAGAATCATCTTCCAGCCATTGGCCTCACAGTAGAGAAAGTGAAGGGTGTGTGTGGGTGTGTGTGTGTGTGTGTGTGTGTGTGTGTGTGTGTGTGTGTGTGTGTGTGTGTGTGTGTGTGTGTGTGTGTGTGTGTGTGTGTGTGTAGGACTGTTAATCCTCTGGCCTTGCCTCAATCCTTGCCTCCTGCTCCTCATCACTTGTTTCTAGATGTATGGCTGCACGTTCTCATCCATATTTAGTTCTTGGATCTTGGTCTGTATTGCTCTAGCCAGTTAATCTTGTTTATTTTCTGACCATTCCATACTGCCTTTTTCTTGCTCTCTTGCTTGTCCCCGTCTTTGTTTAAACAATCCCCACCCTCATATACAGTAAATGCCAGGAGGAAAAATAGTGCTATGGACACAATTCATTCTCACAATTCATTTATATTTTTGACACTATCACACAAAAGCCGGACACACGCAAGAAAACGAAATGACATTAAGTAAATACAGGGCTTCAGGTGGCAAAAAGAGAGTCATTTTGGACACACATGAACGTTTAGAACAGCAAGTTTGAAAGCTTTCATGCTTGGTTGGATCCTCATTGAAATCATGTTAATGAGTAGAAAAATGGGCGAGTGTTGGAGAGCTATGCTTTCAGTATTTTATTTTGTTTTTGCTTTTTGTGAAATTAAAACATCAATACTAATCCTGTGCCTGTACGTTAAAGCTGCATTATTCGTTTGTCTTGCCCAACAACTAGCTGAACATCACACAAGTTAGCCAGCTAGTCGCTAACTATGTCTGTTTGCCATTTGGTCCTGGGAAGCATGCAGCGTATGTGCTGGAAATAAGGTTTCATCACGAGGGCAGTAAGACTCAACAAAATAGTAAAGTTACAGGCCGTAAAACCAAAACAGTGAGCTAAAAGAAGCTAAAACACTCTCCAGAGCTGAGGGGAACTGCAGACTTGGGTGATCATTTTCTGTGGGTTCGACCAATATGAGCAACCTCTTTCACACTACACATAAACAGCTAGCTTGGCTCTGTCCAAACGCCTCGCTCTCGGACAGAAAGCAAATACTGGAATTTCCCAAAAAAAATGTTTAACTATTCTTTACATTTCTGAATCTTTTATTGCACACTTCTTCTTTATCTGCACTGCTCTCTTGCAGTATTTTCTCAACAGTTTAACTCAGTCGCCTCATTGCGGTTTCCCTCTCTCTGTCAAATTGCCTTTCCTTTTCTCGCTATCTTTCTCTCTCTTCTTCTTCTTCTTTCTCTCCTGCTGGTGATGGGGGGGGGGGGTCCTTGATTAGAACACACACTGCCAAGTCCCCCCATATCGCATCATTGCATTTGATTAGCTCCAACCCCCTGCTCCCACCCTTATCACTACCAGCACAACAGGAAGCACCACACGTGCACACGCATGCACAGATACACATGCATAGATATCACAACTGAACTCCATGGCTGCCTGCAAACGTGCACTGGTATATATACGAACACACAATCTCCACACACATCTGCGCTGCTGCTGGTGCCGTGGCGGCAGGGCATCAGGTAAAGCCAGCATGGCGCTGACAGCTCCGTGTCCCTAATGAAGCATTAATAAACTGCAGCACAAAACAGTGGATCAGAGAGAAGCAGAGCTCCCCACCTGGCTGTCTGCTGCCTGCCAGGGGGAGAGATGAGAGGGGAGAGGATCACTCTAATCCCCCATCTTCCAAAACCCCTCTGCCCCAATTTTAAGGGAGACATCACCCCTCTATCACCTGCTCTTCAGTATTGTGAAGGTTCTGTACTTTTCCATTTTCATGAGTCTGATGTCAAACTAATACTCAATAAAAGAGACCTCACATAATTAAGCTACCATACATTGTCATCACTTACACTCTCGCAGCTCTGCACCAAACTATATGGGTGGAATGTTAATTTCTATACTATAATATGCAAATAAATGTAGAGGTTAAAGGTTTGCAGCAGTTAAAGATAAATATTGCATTTTTATGCATGCAGGAAAAAACACTCAGAAAATAGAGAGATTGAGAGTTGTTGGCAAAAACTTTTTTTCCATACCTGCAGTTCAAATTAGTTACTTAAATGAAGGTTAAAGGGAAGGTGTGTATCTAAGAATCGCCACAGCACATGAATTCACAATTAGGCACGCAGGTAGTCTGGTCACAGTACGTCTCTGACTGGCAGACAAAGCAGGCACTCTGATTCAAATGAAGCAAACCTGCTGAATGTAGATATTCCAGGAGGTGTGTCCATTCAGTTTCTGCGCGCCTGTGATTAGAAGAATTGGAGCGATTGTTCAGTTAAAAAGAGCCAATCAAATCCAGGTCCAGCTGTGATTAACTGACAGTAGTCCAAAGTGCTTTTTAAATTGGTGGATTTTAGAAAATGTAAATGGCTCAACATGTAGTCTTCATTTAAAGATGAACTGAACTGGTACAACATGGTACAATGATTAAAATGGCTGAATTTGTTAAAAGGGATAAAATGGTACATTGAAAGTATTGTTGTTGTTGTTGTTGTTACACGGGCGCCGCCATGTTGGAATTCCACAATCGGCTACGTCACTGGCATGGTAAGCAGCCATGGAATGTAAACAGTCTGAGGCTAACGGACATGGTTGAGGAAACGGAAACCAACAGGTCTAGGGGGGGTCATACTGCATTGCCCCTGGCTGCAGTAATGAATTGTATAGGGCTAAGGCAGCTGGGGTTACGATACATTTCCACAGGCTACCTTTGACAAGGAAACCAGTCCTCAACTCATGGCTAGCTGCCTTAAAACTGGCAAGCCCTCCGACAGCCCCTAGATTTCGAGTCTGTAACGAGCATCTTTTAGCGACAGACTAGAGAGCTGTAATTTTGATTCAACAGGGTCACTGGTGAGGGTTAAGTCCAACAGACTGAAACCTGAGGCCATTCCGTCAATGATCGATTTTTCAGGCTACAGTACAGTGCAGACCGATAGACCAACGGCAAGACACTAACACCGATGTTATCTGGCGCAGAAATAGGGCGCTGAAACGCTCACATCAGGCAGAGGACAGAGAGGTATGTTTAGCTGTTATCCAGCATGCTAGCAAGTCTGCTAGGCAAAGGGATGGATGTAACGTTGTTGTGACATACACAAAACACGTACATTTTCACTTACGCGCACAAATAAAGCCTGACATGTAGGCTTTATAACGTTCAACAAAACTGAGACTGACACACTGGGCATTCATTGAAATTGAGTCACAAAACCAAGCTAGATACCAAACGATCCAAGCACTTATGTCAAACTCCACAAGCTAGCGCTCCGACCATAGACTGTATAAATAAACCAT
Source organism: Sander lucioperca (assembly GCF_008315115.2). Classification (NCBI taxonomy): domain Eukaryota; kingdom Metazoa; phylum Chordata; class Actinopteri; order Perciformes; family Percidae; genus Sander; species Sander lucioperca. The sequence goes on from NC_050184.1 coordinate 12,817,920, forward strand.
GACTCCGATGATATCACAGATCAATAATAATGCGTTACTAGCTGCTAACTAAACCACAGCGGGTCTGTAAACAGAATCCAATGTCCCTTTCTACTCACCCTGAAGCTAGCTGATGTCTCAGGGCACATTGTTGATGCAGAGGGAGTTCAACTCACAGAAAAAGCTGCTAGTTCCATAATAAGAGGTATCTGTGCAGTATCCATTTGTGCAATATCCATCAACGACCACAAGGAAAAAATCTGCCAACTCTGCACTAGCCTAAAGTAAACGGCAAAACTCGTGAATCCTCCGTGCATCCGTCAACCTGGGGTGACTCTCCTACGTGCAGCAAATTATTTTTTTTTTTTTTACTTTATTTATTTTGGTTTTAACATTTTGCGTGCAGCTAACTTAACAAGCGATCCCATTGGATGAATTCGTCCAATCACATTTTCCATTTATCTGCCTCGATTTTCTAAAACGCACAGGACCTTTTCTATTTTCTCTAAATGCACACGATATATAAGCAGTCTCTATTCCCTAAAATGCATAATGTGCTTGGATACAATAAATAAGAGTGCATGACAGGTAAATGGTCCAGGTTGACCTCTCTGCAACAGATGGATTCAGTTGCAGCGTCCGGCAGCGCCCACACACACACACACACCAGTCACTTCCCCCCAAACGATCCGAAGGTGGAGCCTGAAACAGATTGTCCTCCATGTGGTGGTAGTCAGACACTACAGGCCTGTCCCTCACAGGCTCAAATATGTAACTCATGCCATTAAAATTACTCATTTTCATGTGTATTTAATATGCTGCACTGTAGCCTATATACCTTCGCAGGTCCTACCATGCCAGTGACGTCATCGAAATTGTCAGCGTTCTAATACTAACAAACGTAATTTTTGTATTGCTTAAAAAAAGCTATATTGATTTTTTTAATTACAATTTTTAGTGTAATTTATTTTAATTTGTCATAACCAACACGTTATCAACGTTTATTCTTTCAGTTCAGTTCATCTTTAAAGTATATTTCAACATACATATATAACGGAATATTCTTTTAATTGGGCCCTAGAATGTCGGCTGTTCTTTGGGGTGTCCTCTCCTTCCCTCATCATAAGCTTGCAATTTCATCTCTGTTTGTGCTGGAATGCCATTGCTTCAGTGTCACTTTGTGTCTTCATCTCTATGTCTATCTGTATCATTATCTGCCTTTCCCCCCCCTCATTATCCTTGCAGTCTAAACCTCGCTGAGCTTTACTCAGCGAGGGAGACTGATCTAATTGGCAGTGAGGATCATTTTTATTTAGCAAAGCCAGCTTTGCGGACGTTTTCAGCTTTCTCCACCTTTTTTTTGTGCCACTTTTCAAATGATAATAATGACAAAATATAAGCGGGAGCCCCCTGAAGTTTGCTGTGGTGAGCGTGTGTGTGTGTGTGTTTTTTTTATGCAGGCTTGTTACACTGATCACATTCGCACAAGCAATTTGCCTGCTTGTCTGAGTCTGAGAAGGGAGACTTATCTGCACTAACGCCACATCGAGGCTGCGCTTCGTATCCAAATCGACCACTGTTAGCATTCAAATCAGGAGCGCCCACCTCCCCTTGCTATTCTACCTAGCTCTCATGCTCCTTACTATTGCCTCTACAGCTATTTGCTGTCAACACGCCAGCTTCGCTCGGAGAAAAAGAAAGCTGGGGTAGAGAGAGAGAGAGAGAGAAAGCCCAGGCTATTATTTAATGAGATCAAGAAATGCGAGGAGGATGCTGTTTACTGTCACAAAGCAAACAGGGGCCCCTCTCTGCAGGTGAAGAGGCTCGCTGGGCTTCTCCCTCATCTTCCTCCTCTTCCTCGGTAGCTGTGACTGCCCCCTACTTTAACAACCACCATTTTATATAAACTGTAAGCACTCTGGCAAGGTGCTTCTTCGTGTCAGGACACATTCCTCCTTCCATTCCCAACAGCAGGTGCATCAAAACAGTATGGCTAAAGGTTATTTCTACTTGTGCTGTATGTAGTATTTTCCAAGCATATACATGCAATTTGTGTAGTGATTGTAGCTTGTGTGTTATTGCTGCTACTGCTGTGATTTAACATGACATTACCTGTTCTGGCAAATCCAACTAGAGCATTACTGCAGCACTGTTTTCCACAGGCTTTCAGTGTCTCATTGTTAATATGCTGAGACTGAAATTGAAGGCCAAGTGTCCTAATCACTATCTAGTCCACATTGGCTGCCATTAAACCATCATTGATGGCTCACAATGACTTATGATTTCAGTAAGTCATTTCCCATCAGTCTCCTGTAATTTAGTTACTTTTGAGGTGCCTTTGTCATAAATGAGGTCTAGAGTCAGTTCCTGCTGCAATATAGCACAAATAAAAAAGTGTTCGTTAACGAGTCTCACACACCGAAACTCAAAAGGACTTGACAGGAGAGAGAGGAAAAAGAAATAGGGGGGAAAATGTGTCATGAAGATGAGGAAAGCGAGTTGGGGAGGGGGGTATCCTTTGATCAAGAGCACTCCTCGTAGCACTCCTGTCTCCTTACACATCCATAATATATCTCTGCACACATTCCAGTCTCTTATTAACAAGACAGTGCCATTCCATCCTGAAGGAGAGTATGGTATTTTCAAAAAAGACAAACCTGAACCTGAAACACACTCCTTTATTGGAGTGAAAGAAACAACGAAAAACAAAGTGCACGACAAAGAATTTGCGCTTCAATAATACGCACTCCGCCTTTAAATTTGAATTTGTTATTGTTGGTCGTAACAAACGAGGGGATAATATCAGACAAGGGTAAATATGTGTTCTAAAAGTGGCGGGCTTTGAAAATGAGAGGGCTGCTGACACTCTGCTTCTCTCTCACGGGAGAGCATGTTTGTCCATGACAGTCATAAATATGTATCATGCAGCGAGATGACGCTGTAAGACAATTGTAATCTGATGGCCGCCTTTTGTCGAGCATATGAAACCATAGAAATGCCCCCATCAGTGGCGAACACGGGCGAAATTAAAAGTGTCACCCTGTCCTATCATTGGAATGAGTCACTCAGCGACAAGTGGCACGCTGTTTAATTAGAGTGAAAACAAAGTCCACAGGGGAGGGGAATACCTCTCTCCCCTTTTCCCTCCTCTCTCTTTTTCTCTCTCACTCTCTCGATCTCATTTGTGGAAAGGTAAATATTCAGAGGGTCGCTTTTCAGCCGTAGCAATTAAAGCATGCTTGAGCATAGCAATAGAGAATGTGTTGTGAATGCAGGGCTCCTAAATCAAGTCCTGCTGTGCTGTGCTGTGCTGTGCTGTGCTGTGCTGTGCTGTGCTGTGCTGTGCTGTGCTGTGCTGTGCTGTGAAATGAAACGCAACGCGTTTGTAAGAGTAGACAGCTGTGGCAGTGCATCCTTACCCAGGGGTGTCAAGTAGTTCTTCAAACCCAGAATAACTGCGCTGGGCTTCCAAAAGTGCACCAGCAGCCACTTAAATAAGGTGGCCTGTCATCAATGATGCACTCCAGTGTACAGTAGCAGTGAGTGTCCCTGAGTACAGCTGGTTGACAATTCCATTCTTCAACGTGAGAACCCCTCTGCTTTTGACTAAACCTTATTTTTGTGTCTGCAGCTCTGAAGGACCCCTGCACCGACGTGGCCTGCAGCTACGGCAGCACCTGCGTCCAGTCGTCAGATGGCTTGTCGGCTAAATGCATGTGTCCCCTCGGCTGTGAGGGTAAGCGCGAGCAGACAGTGTGCGGCAGTGATGGAAAGGACTACCGCAACGAGTGTGAGCTCCATCAGCACGCCTGCAAGAACCAGAGGAACATACGAGTGCAATACCAAGGGCACTGCGGTGAGCTCTCTCCTCATTTTACTCATCGTTTACTTCAGGATTAATTTTATTGATTGATTCATTTAGTCTATTTGGTGTCCAGCAAAAAGATAAAAAGTGGCCATCACAATTTCTCACAGCCTAAGGTACCATCTTCAAATGTGTTTGTATTAAATTTACAATGATATAAGCGAGGGAAAAAACGAAAATTGTCACATTTGCGATGCTGGAATCACCTTCTTTTTGGCATTTTTGCTTGATAAATTACTCGAATGACTAACAAAAAGCAGAACTTTTACGTTGTCTCTACATTCTCTGCTTCTCTCCACTCTGTTTACTACCTCTGGCTTTTGTTGTTTACCCCACTTACTTACGGCACGCCTCTGCTAATTCTCATTTTTCATTCAGGTTGCTTTGCTTCACACAGGTACTCCTGCGGTGCCAATTGTTGTTTTGTCTAAGTAGGTCTTCAGAGCTGTCGTTTTCATAGGCCCAGCTTTTTTGCTAATCCTTGTTATCATCAGGCGATAGTTGTTTACTCCCAAGGCGCTCAACTTTGAGGTTTTTTATGTTTGTTTTGAGCCAGATGGAGGGAAAGAAAAGCTGACACAAGTTCTGTTTTTTAGCAGCGGGAGCCTCCGGGATACGGAGCAGGGTGTTGGGAAAAGAGAGATGGATGTGCAGGTCCGGCGGTATAAATCCAGCCCGAGTCGGCCAAAGTGACCTGAGTTACCCGGTCCTCCCTGGGGAGGGCCGAGGCTCAGGGAACTACTCGGCCCCAATGGTCCTCTAAATCTTCCTATGGCCATTTCATTGAAAGCCTTGGCCATTTCAAGTTGCTAACCCTAGCCAGACCAATGCAGTTGATTTATCCGCACTGCTCGTTTTTGCAACAAACAGGCCATTCTTTTTGTAATTACCCTACTTGCTCAGTTAGAGGAAAGCATGGATCCTGGAAGCTGTTCTTCTCGGTAATGGGAGGTAATGGTCTTTCTCTCAGATAATGGTCTGGCTGGCGGGTGAGGCACTGTGTTATGCAGAAACGCTGCATGCATTACGATAAAACCCCTGTTTGCTTGGTTGCTAGACTCTGCAAGCCATTGCATTGTGCTGATAGAAAACAATCTGAGGCCTGGCCAGAGCTGGCCGTACTCACTCCGCCTCCCGCCCTCCGCAGCCAAAGCGCTCAGTCCCTTTTTATGTCCCTGCATTGTCGCTCTTTGTATCCCAGCCAGAGGTCTTTGGAAACCATTTCCCCTTATTCCTGCTTTGTCATTCTCTTTCTCTTCCTCTCTACTCCTTTAACTGGTGATAGGTTGTTTCATCCTTGGTGTGTTTTGAATGACTCGCCGGCAGCTTGGCAGTGATTTGATATGTCACGGTGCTACATAAATCCTTTGTCTTTCCACATGCTGAAAGCGTGGCGGGCAGGATAAAGCTTGTTACTGTTACTCCTTAAAACAGTGGCAACACACCCGTCCCCCACATCCACAAACCAGTTCCATTATGATCACGGACTGATACGGCCGAGCGTGCCAGACTGACGCTCCCTTGGAAGGAGGGAGGTGCAAATCAAAGCGGCCGTCACTTCATCCATTTCCTTGTCCCCCCTTCACTTCCAAGGTCCCAGTCTGAGCTGCTCTCAGCTGCTCGGCTACTGATAATATCTGCGGAGCAGCAGTGATGGAGGATCATGTCTGCTCCTCCATTTCTTAGTCTTCTCCTTACTCTTCTTTTCTTTCTGAATTTACTAGACAAACAAACGTTAATGCATTCGACCTTTACTGAGATGATTATTTGGCCTGAAAAAACATTACCTATTTATCGTTGTTTACTGCAATTTAAAAACAGGCTCACCTAAGCTCTCTTAACAGTTGCCAATTTTACCGGCAATTAAGCCAGGACACATCATATCCCGTAATATTTTAATGTGTTTTTTTTTTCTTTTGCCAAGGTATTGTTGTTTACTTTTCCACAGAGGACCAAAAGATGGACAGAGATGTTTTTGATTAGCACTATCTTGTTTAATTCCCCAGGGTCTAATTAACATAAACTGATTTTTAAATGTTATTTCACAAAAGAAAAAAATCTACATACGGGGCTGTACTGCAGTACATATTCATGAAAGGATGTGTCTCCACAGACCCATGCAAAGACAATGAGAACAGCCTGAACACGTTGTGCCGGGTGGAGGCTCTCACCCGCCAGCCCCATATCTTCAGCCGTCCGGAGTCGTGCCCCCCGGGTAATGAGCCTCTGTGTGCCAGCGACGGCCAAACCTACACCAGCAAGTGCGCCATGGAAGCAACAGGAGCACAGAAAGGGATCAAGCTCAGTAAGATCTACGCAGGACGATGCAGAAGGCTAGGTAAGGGCAGGTTACTGTAGCCTATAGAAGGTACTGAAAACTCATGTATGCATTGTAGAGAGAGCTTGTGAAAAAGAAAGTCAGCTGGGATCACACTGAATGCTTCATTCTGCAACCTTTTAGAATTAGAAAAGCTTTGCCCATCATAAAGTAGTGGGAATTTGTCTTTGATGTGGCTCACAAATAAATAAATAAAGACATATGATACATAGAGTATGGGAAACATGGCAACATGAGGAGCTGAAGAAAAACCTTCTAGCCCATGGGTAGATATTAAAGGAAATAGGTGAAAATCACACATTCATAACTCCAATGCAGATCTTTTATTTTTATGCCCTACCATTAGTCAACTCCTTGACAATGTCCTTCTGTTTTTTTTTTGTTTTTTTTCCTGACTTTCCTTTGTTGTTTTAGCTTTGACTTTTCTGTGCTGTTGCCACGAGTTCAATCAGCTCAATGTTTGCCATAACCTTGCACCTCACCCATAGCAGATACTGTAAGTGCATACCCCATAATTGTCCTAAATTGTATCTTTTATAAGCCACTGTTCCACCTGTGGTACTGAAGAATGTTCATGGACTGGTAGTAATATGAAAAGTTTCATGAATATGATTATGTATGTAACGGCAGGTGAGACTTTCAGTCATTTTCAAAAAGAATGGCCTGTTGTAAAAAGGAATCCATGTGAGTACACATCTGAAACCTTCAAAGTGTAGTGTCTGCCTACCTTCAGAGCGATTTGGCACTCCAACAATTTAATATTTCATTCTCAAAAAGTTTGTGTCCAAATTAATTCACTTCAATAGTTGGGATGGGTTTTAAAGGGTTTAGCGAAGCATGTCATGACACTGCATCACATTGTCATATATGCAAGCATTCTCATAGTTCACACGATTTCTTCCTAAAATGTGAACAGGTGTATGTGAGCTAGCATTCAAGTGTAACTGTAATCCACTGCATGGCACATAGATAAATGACTCTGAGGTCTCGGGGTCTGTACTGTATCCATGCTAGCAGTAGCCTTCTCCAGCCTGATAAGAGCATCCAGGGCTGTTATCTGTGCTATTAGAACAGGGGCTTTAAGCCTTAGTCAACAAAGAGCTGTCAGCTTTTACTGTACATCTGATAGCCATCGGAGGAAATCCAATTTTCCCCGCGTTGTCGGCATGGGCCTCGTAAAGCCCCAGCTGTGTTGGTGTACGGCAGTGATGTGAGACCCCCCCACCCATGTACCGAGACCCCTGACAACACCAAAGACAAGAATAGATCACTGCATGACGCCCTTTGGTACAGTCAACAATAAAGGCTGATACACGCTTCTTTGACACACCCTGGCTCTCCTGTTCGCTCGGCTTGACAGACTGATGGAGTAGCGTGAGGGCTTAAAATTGCACAAATCCCGGTCTGAGTTTGTGTTAGCATGTCAGTATATGTGTGTGTGCAGACATGTGCATGCGTGTGAATGTGCTCGCACATTTCCCCCTTCTCTGCTGTGCCTTTTTCAAATGAAAGAATAATTCAATTTGAAACAGAGATCCATGAAATCATATCCCTAAGCAAATTACAAATTGGTATCTAATGAAAATGGCCATTTCGACTTGTAAGCATGACATTGCACATCCTTGTAGCCCTTTCACTCAGATACAGCAGCAATGTAATTAAGTGTGGCAAGACAGGCTTTTAAAGAAAGGAGAAAAAAGAATTGAATTGCTGTACAAATTTGATCCACTGATCAGGAATGAAATAAATGTCGAAGCCTAGTGAGCGTCTTCCAGAACATAGGCCTGCTTCAAATTGGATTTCTCACTTCAATGGCAATTTTGCAATTTTTTACATTTCTTTCTTTTTTCTTAATTTCCGCAGTAGATTTCTGCTTAGTGAGTCAAAATGTAATGAATAATGGTTTAGACTTTAACCTGACCCTAAAATAAAATTCTTGAGTTTCAGTTCCCCAATTTTATTAAAGTTATTGGGGAACTTTTATCATTAAAGTTAAATGGGAGAACGGCAAACCTGATCTCCAGTCAGTTGTAATGGGTTGAGAATGGATATTATTGTAAAACTGTAAACTCAATTAAAGTCAGTGGTTACCCTGAACCAAAACTAAAACCTATTCAAATCCTAAATAAAAATCTATTCATTTGACTTTTTTCATGATCCAGTCTCTTGTATGGTAAGAGAAATCATTTCTGCCATTCTGGGACATAATAAATTACTCTCCCAGCAGTTCAACAATAAACATGAATGATTTTCTTTTCTAAAAACAACAACAACCAATTTACTGCTTTTTTTCCAAGCATCAATGAAATTGTAATAAAATAATTAAACTAACAAACACTAAAAAGTCACTCTTTTGTTTGACCCTCTTTGTATCTGCCCAACAGCGATCTGGTGGCTGATCTGTTTGGCTTTAAATTCATTTTTCTGATCTTACATTCGTGTTTGCACTACTATTTAAATTAAATGAAATTGAGTTGCAACTTTATTTTCTATTGATGTAAACTGTCCCTTAGGTTGTTCTTAGAATGACTACTTATTATATTAATACTCAATTAACTAACATATAATCATTTCTGGTGAGTTGTTAAATGTATTTCATGTATTTCTGAGAAAGGCTTCACCTCTGCTGCTGAAAGAAAAGCTTTTACACGCGCTGCCAGTGGCATCAGTCCACCCTAACATGTTATTACTGTTCTGATGAAAACTGATTTATTTCCCCACGGTTGGACCCGCAGTGTCACACAGCTGGAAGAACAATCAGTTCAACACTTTTGCTAGCTTGAAATGTTGTTTTACGCTTGCTGAGTACTTCTGTTGTCCTTTTCCTCTATGGTGATCAGTCAGTCACACTGTTACAAAAGTGTTGGAAACCGCTCTAAAAAGCCGCTCTAAAAAGCCGCTCTAAAAAGCCGCTCTAAAAAGCCGTTCTAAAGAGCCTCATCGGTGTATATATAGATGAGTGATACTGAAGGGTTTGATGAGTGTGGAAATGGGTTATAGGCTCAGGTTAGTCTATATCCACAACGTTCCACTTCCAGGATTGCACCGTTGCCGCCGGATATTCCACCGGATTTCACTCTTTTTGGCTGGATATCCGTTACCTTCCCCTTTTTTTGTTTTGCAATTTTAAACTCCGGTGGATTTATGAGGACTATGATTAACTGCTCTTCAGATCTCTGCATTATAAATTGAGACAGCTAGCTAGACTATCTGTCCAATCGGGGGTTTTCTGTTGCACGACTAAAACAACTTTTTTTTTTTTTATTATTTGAGACAATACAATAAACCACAAGTGATACAAGACATAAACATAAACAGTCACATAAAGAAAAGAAAGAAAAAAAAAATATATATATATATACATATATATATATATACATACATACATACATATACACATACATACACATACACACATATACATATATAAGAGAGTTAGTAAAATAAAACTAGCAAAATTAAATATTTCATGTGCTTTTTCAGTCACTTTTCAAATTCCTACCCCTATACACATTACTCTAGGCCATGTTCTTCTTTCAGGTATAATTCTAATGGGGACCATTCCCTTACAAAAACATTGAGCGTATTTCTTAGTACATGTGATAATCTCTCCAATGGCAAGATGGACATACATTTTGCTTACCACATTGTAATATTAGGAGGATCTTCGTCTAACCATTTATGTAGTATTGTGAGGCGTGCAGCATACAAAGCGACTCTAACAATGTACCTGTACCTACGATCACAATTGGTATCCAGTCCCAGTACAAAATGGTATGGATTTAGTGGAATATCAAACCTAAAAATGTTCTTAATCTCGTTTTGGACCGATAGCCAGAAACTTGAGATTCTTGGACATGACCACATTAGATGTCTATAAGTGCCACAGCTATTTTTACATTTCACACATAATGATGAGCACATAGGGTCATATTTACATCGAATAGCAGGGGTAACATGCAGTCTGTGGATAATCTTATATTGAGTCTCATAGGATTTATTAGAACATGTAATTTTCTTTGCATTCAACAAGATCCTTTTCCACATCCCCTCATCCAGTTGGGAACCAAAATCTTCACCCCAAGAAGTTTTACTATTGATCGTAGGGATATTGACAAACATTTGAGAGTAAATATAACTCAATACTTTCTTCTTTAAAGAAGAAGCCTTTAATAGTATATTTTCAAGCGGATTCGTATTCAAGCCACTCATATATGTTGGTATAGAATGGATATAACTCCTAAGCTGTAAATAACGGAAAAATTGTGTTTGAGGGAGCTCAAATTCAGTTCTGAGTTGAGAGAAAGATTTTAAAATCCCATCTGAGATCAGGTCTTGTATTTGAGAGATACCAGCATCGTTCAGTGTTTTAAAACCCACATCTAAACAAGACAATTCAAAGTCAGGATTGCAAACAATAGGCGCCAGAGCAGAGAATTGATTTTTAAAAAGTGTCTACGTACTTGATTCCATGTTTTAAGGGTATTTCTAACAATAAAATTATCTTTCATTCCCTGTAGTGAGATTGCATTATTTATAAAGGGCATATCTGACAGAACCGGTTCACATCCGATATTTTCCAAATCCAGAAATGTGGAATTAGCAAACAACTTTTAATCTACCATTCCACCAAAACAAGTTCCTTCCCGAGGCTATTTTGCAGAGGCGCCGTGGCTTAGCACCGCCCAAGACAATTGTGATTGGTTTAAAGAAATGCCAATAAAACAGAGCACATTTTTCTCCTATCCCGGAATGCTGTGTGGACTAGCCAGACCCTCCTCCGCAGCGCTGTGGAGGAAGGCCTGGCAAAGTGAGACTAGGCTTAGGTTAACCCTAAATAGTCCTAAACCGGAATAGACAATCTACAAATCCTACATTGATTCCTTTTTCTACCCATCTCCTTCCTCCAGAGGACTGTCAGGAGGAGTGTCTCTTCAACGCAGTGTGTCTCGTGGAACAGCTGAGCGCCCGCTGCTCCTGCGATCCCATCGAGTGTGACGGCACCTACAAGCCCGTGTGCGGCAAGGACGCCCACACCTACACCAACGACTGTATTCGACGCAAGGCGGAGTGTCTGAGCAAGACCCTCATCTCCATCAAGCACCAGGGGCCCTGTGGTGAGTGGAGCTGGAGGATGGGAAACAGGAGGTTTTACACAAATACTGCTGTTTACTCTGAATCCTTCTCTTTTCTCTCTGCTTGTTTTAATGCATATTCAATGTGCTTTTCCTTCTATGTCTTCTAGGCTAACTGTATGTATGTCAACTGAAAAGTGTTTGAAATGGTTTGGTAATGCTCACTGAGGGGGTGGGGTTGGGAGGGTTGAGGTACCTCAAATGGACAGAACACGTGCGCCTGCCTTCCTTATAAAAAAAACGTGCCTTCACTTCTCCACTCGTTCACCTCCCATCCATCAACTCATCCCTGTCACGCTTCATCCCTCCATCTCAAACACACAACCAAAAATGAAACGCCACCATCACGTTTCATTCATCCGCTCTCTGTCTTCCACTCCTTCCCTAGCACCAGTCTTCCACTTTGGTGGCTTTTGTCGTTTCTCTCTCCCACCCCCCCCCCTGTCTTTGTCTCTTTGTCTTGTGTGTTGTTTTTCTTGTATAAAAAAGCTACTCTTTCTTGTTTCAGTGCGTCAGTCTGTCTGTCTGTCAGTCTTTGTCCATGTGGTCGTCTTCCTGGCTGTCTGGCTGCAGGTGGAAAGTGGGGTCACCCGGTGGGCGACCTCATCAGGTGGATTCTGAGGGGTGAAGCCCTTCCCCTCGCTCCGAAAGGACCTAACAGGAGGGGTCTTGTACTGCTGTCTTTTTTCCTCTCACTCCTTCTGTCTCGTTGTGTCATTAATGTCCTTTCCTTCTGTTTACCCTCCTGCAAAGATGTGATCCGTGAGGTTGGAGAAGTCTTGCTCTATGCTGTGCTTTATTTCCTGTCTAAAAGCTTCTCCTGTCCCTACCTGCCTAACCACTGCTCACCACCGACTCCTTTCTTTCTGCATGCAGCAGTGCACGCCAGCTCCTAACCTCACTGCCTCCCAAACAGTCCCTCTCTCCGTCATGTCATAAAAGCTTGCAACTGCCCGAGGAATGCAAAGAACTCAGTTTTTAACCATTTCTGAGCATACAGTAAATGCTGCATTAGGGTCGGAGTTCGACTGCATTCAGTGAATCCTTTTAAATCCCTTATACGGTATTTGATCCTTTTAAGTTTAGCTAAAACTTTAAAATTCAGGTGAGATATTGAACCACATTTTGGCTAAGAAGGCCAAAAGACAGGTAGCCCAATTAGTGTTCGTTACTGTAAATAAGATGAGTAGTAGATAGAGTGTTAGCATCCAACGTTAAAAAAACATTTTCATTTAAAGTATTGCAGGGTTTTGCAGAGTTCTTGCTGGTAAAACTAAAGCCTACTACACACCGAGGCGATAATCGGCCATTGGACAGTCTGGCGAGGTCAGTGACTCGAGTCTGTTCGGTGTGTTCCGTGCCGTCATCCGTCCGAGGGGCCGTCATCCTTCATTTTGGCCGATTTGACATGTATAATAGGCGGGGAGCGGAATGAGTGTGACTAGAGTCTCTCAAAATCTGACGAAAATCTTTTAAACTGACCTTTGTTGATCTGAAATGAAGACAGATTCAGCAACTGCATGGCCTATTTTTCACTTAAAATGTTTTCAGAAACACGTTTCAGTGAACTATTTTAGTACAATATGAGATTGTATTCTGAACAAGCCGCCATGACAGTCTGTCTTTGAATTTCCGGAGAAACCAGACCCACGTGACGCGTTCGTCCAATCAGCTGCCGGTTTTCATTATGGGGCGACAATACAGATTAGCACCGCTAATTTACTGTTATGGAGACGTATTACGTCTCGTCACTTTGGTGTGTTCCGAGGCACTTTTTTGACCAACTCGGGTAGAATGATCAGCCCATCTGCCGACGGTCGGCCGTCTGGTCTGTGTGTCTGGGCCTTAAGAAGCCTGCTACCTGAATGTATTGTAAATAGCTATTTGCTAATAAAAGAAGAATAAAGAGAGATGAAAGATTAAATAAGAGATTAATCAGCCTTTGAGTTTAGCTAATCGGGGCATTTTATTAACCTGCAGTTTATACCAAACTGGAAGCGACTATCGATACGTATTCATCTGTGAGCTGCACACGCATAAACAGATGTGTCAATTTGACAGAAATGATAAAATGTGAAAAACAGTTTCTCTTCAGGTTATCACTTAGTTTTAATTGCCAGATTCATCCAAATAATATGCATTTTACAAACAATCATGTTTTGTTTTTCCTGTCAAAAGTACATTTTTTAAAGAATGCCCCTTTAAATTCTGCAACAACCATAGCATATGCAGTTTATTTGGCCAAATGGTTTTCAAAGATGATTTGTAATGCCTCATCTTATGTGAATCTCCTGCTGAATTAGAAGCATTTTTGCCATCGTAACCCGATAACCCAGCACGCATGATAAAGCCACAGCAAATTCGCTTGTGCTGCTTGTTGTCCCATTACCTTAGTCAACAATTCCCCACACAGCAGACATGTTGTGTAATTTTGTGCAGAGTTGCTGTCCACATTTTTATTGTTATTATGACAGAGGCCGATAAAACAGGAGAGATCTGTCCATCCCCCAATACCAAAGTTATTTCCAGTTGTCAGCATCAGGAGGCATAAGCACTCATTAGCATCATTCGGCCGTCTGAGCTGTGCATAAATTAAGTAGTGGAAATGGCAGTGCGAGCTCTTATGCGTTTTGCTCTGTTTCATTATTTCTGGCAAGTGGTGTCTCGGTCCTACCCCACTTCCTCATTTGTTTTAGTTATTTTATTTCTTTCTCTTCATCCTTCCTCTCTTCCCCTGCGCATCGCAGCCGTCAGCGACTTGTAATATGTTTCTTTAATGCATTTTTATTGACATTTGCATATTTTTCAAAACAGAGCGCCACAAAATGCCACCCCCACCCCCCAAACCCCCACCCCCACCACCCTTGATTCAGTTTTAATTAAACATCAAAAGAGGCAAGCGTAGGTGCCCACAGAGACTGTTGGTTTAGTTAGACAGATGATATGCATGCAAGGGGAGTGGGTTTGTGTGTGTGTGTGTGTGTGTGTGTGTGTGTGTGTGTGTGTGTGTGTAAGGCACATGTTAGAACTTTCTTTCTTTCTTTCTTTCTGTCCTCCTTCTCTGTCCCTCATGTCCTTTCAATGTTTCTTACACTACTGTGTTAGTAGGAGTCCAGATTACATAGAGGTCCCTCTCTGTAATAGCACTGCCCAATTGACTTCAAATGTACATAATCCTGAAAGACACCCATAGGGATGCCTGCAGTGTGCGTGCGTGCGTGCGTGTGTCTTTTATGTCTTCCAGAGAGCAATCAATAGCTCACACACTGATCAGGCGACAGGAACACACACTGTATACATTGTGTGACACAGACTTCTATTGTGCTTGTGCTTGACAGTGACTGGCATTGTCAAAAGACGTCTGCACAATGGCTGCTGTGTAATCCTGGTACACTTATCCGTGGATTCAAGGCTTCAGACAAAGTTTCATACATCTGAAAAGGAAGAGTTGGATATATTAAATTATCATTATTTGATAAATAATGATCTTTTTCTCAGTCTCATTGGCTGAGTGGTGCGTTGGGGCGGGGTGATTGATCGCACTGCCAGCTGTCAAACGGATGAAATTCTCCAGTTCCGGCACTGTCGTAAATCTCTTCTCATGTGGCTGACAGCGCCCTAATGTCACCCCTCCCATGTCGGCGCTCGCCTCCACAATGAATGGTCATGCAAAGAACCCACATGTCTATAATGTCCTGAATGCTGTCCTCCCCAGAACATTTTGATTGATGTCTAAAGCTAATGAATTTAGTGATTGAGAGACACCACGTGGTGTTTAGCTGATTGACTTACGTCCAGGCGGAGTCACAAATCTTTTGACAATACGTGAGCATGTGAAGGATTTGCTGGAAGTGAATCAGTGCCGGCTGCTGGGAAAGAGGGTGAATTGGTCTGCGGCCTTGGATTTTGAGATAGAATGTAAGAGTGACACTTATGGAGGAAGAAAAAGATGTTTGTCATTGCCAGAGAAGCAGCTGCTTACGCGTCTGCCGTTACAAGAGCATCCTGTGTTTAGTTTTTTCATCATGTGTGCCATCATGATGATTGTATTGGAATTTTCATCACCGACATCACTGTGTAACTTTTACCATGTTGCTGTTCTCCAACACACACACACACACACACACACACACACACACACACACACACACACACAGTGGAAGTTGTAACTATAGTCTCTCTTAGCACGGTATCTTGTCTCTCTAAAGCATAAAGCTTCTGCTGGCTGTGTCTACAGTATCTCTCTAGCTCTGAGTTCTTTCATTTCTTAACTGACTTTTTTCTTCTCGCCTTGTGTTGTTAGGTACTCCAGCTGGGCCAATTTAAAACGTGGCTTCTCCTTTTAATGTCAATAATATCAGAGGCTATTATCTGCTCACCGCCTGCCTGCTTGACAAACACCTGATTAAAACACAATTTCATCTTCACAATGCGTAATAACCTGCCTTTATGCATATGTCGGAATAAAAAGCGAGAAATCTAATTAATAACTGACTGTAAATCCATACAGATTGTTTGGATGCATGGAACACAAATAATATTTTTAGGCTTCCAATATGATGTCAGCACAGCAGGGTACCAGCACAAACTAAACAAGGAAGTGTGCGTGCAGCATTAGATATTGTAGCAGATTTATATTTAGAGGACCAAGCAATGGAGGTACATTGGCACCCTAATGTTTTCAAAGGCTTTTATTCTTTCTTTCCTGCTTTTTTGTCTTTCTTTTGTCTTAGATTTTGGATATCGTAATATTGTAAGTGTCGTCTTTTCCTGGTTTTAAAGGCTGCATTAGATTAAAGTGATGTCATTGACTGGCTGTTCTATTATTTACCTTTACCCACTTAGTCATTAAATCGACATTTCTGATCATTATTCATAAAAAAAATCTCTTTGTGTAAATAACATTTTGTTAAAGCACCAGTTGTCAACCCTACAATCTTGTCGCAATATCGACATTGAGGTATTTGGTCAAGAATATTGTGATATTTGAGTTCCTCCATATCACCCAGCCATACCATCAGTCCAACGTTCGACTTAAGTTTTAACCCGTAAAAATAATTTGACTCAAGATTAGTTTAGAGTTTGTCTTCACCACCATATGCAAAATGAAACATCTTCGGGATGCCTTTCACATAGACTTTGACTTGAGAGCAAAAAGATTTTTTAAAACAATTTCGAAATAATAAATATATTTTCGTTTTGTTTTATCAGAAACAACTTTTTATAATGTTTTTTTTTTTGTCTTGACCCAAGTTTTTGCTGCTTCCTTCCTGCCCAAATGGTTTTTCCCTGCCATCCCTTTAAGTCAAGCTATTTTAGTGCATATTCAGTAGTACTTTGAATCAATGGAAGCAGTAGTGTGAGGTGGCTCACCACAACTCCCTGGAGCCTGTTGATGTACTGGCATCACGTCTAGTTTTTGTTCAATAGGAAGAGAAGAGTTTCTAAATTGGTAGTTAGGCTGTATATAAAAGAGACATAGAAGCAGAATTGTGGCTTTAAGAGACGAGGATAATTCCGTAAAACCACTGAAACACACAGTTTGGCAGGCAAACTAGGAGTGAACAAATGAAAGAGCTAGGACAGAAATTCTTTATTCACAGTTCTTTTGTTTTTTCGTGTGCACACAGCTGTGTGTGTGTGTGTGTGTGTGTGTGTGTGTGTGTGTGTGTGCGCGCGCATGAGTGCAAGCGCAGAAAGACTCATGGAAGTGCGAGCGAGTTGCTTGAAATGTGTTGCCTGTCGCCTCCGGAGGTTAACACAAAATCACTCAGCGGCAGACACATTGTCATTGACAAAGAGCTCTGCAAAGCAGGAAAGAAAAATCAGTCACCTTAGGTGTCGAGACTCTGTGTCGAATATTTTAGCATTTGCATGTTTATTTGATTAGCATCTCTCGCGGCTGCAGTGATTGGACTCACAAACAGTCGAGGCGCTTGAGTATGTTAGTCAGTCTGAGATCACCAGTGCTGTTTGTCCTAATCAAGTTAATTAGAGGAAGTGCTGTGGGAGCCAGATTGACAGCAGCAAGGGAATGCTGGTCCACTTACTGCGGCCCGCAGGCTGTCATCGTGCAGAAATTGCAGAGAAATGTGGGTCAACAGGGTGTCAGAAGTTACTCGAGGCATTGTGGGTGTTGCACGCCGTAGGGCTGTGATCAACCACATAGTTTTTCCAATTTCTACATTTTTCATTTCATTTCCGGGTTTTTTTCTGAACCCTCATTCTGTAGCTCCTGACTTGATTGAAGATGCAATAAATGTCAAGCGTTGTCATTGGTTTTCTTTTGCGTACATCAGTCTGAGAAAATTTTTTCCTGTGGCGCACACACCCCAATGATAAAATCGCTTGTTTGGTTCAATGAGACGGTGTTTAGACATCAGCTCACCTCTGATAGATACATGTCACAAGATCAGGGATCGCAGCTTGGCTTTCTTCCTTCCCCATGCTGTTTTTGCTTGTCTCCATTTTGAAGAGCAGCACGTTCTCAGTTGTAAATGCACAAAGAGGCTTCGATTCACCCCCTGCCTGTGATAAGTGTTCAGTGGTAGACAGACACAGCCTGCGGGTATGCCTTTTGCTGTATGCTAATATAGCTTTTTCTCTGCACCTCCCTTTCCCCTCGACTAATATGAAACCTAAATGTTTTTAATGGGAGGGAGGCAAAGGGAGTCGGATCAAAGCCCTGCAGGTGAAGAAACACAGAGGGTGGGGCTTGCTGCAGATTGGCTGTGCCCCATTGGGGTCCTATGTTGTAATGGGTTGCAGTTGGAGGTGATTCTCGCTGTCAGTTGGCCACTGCCAGCATCACCTGGATTACACTGATTCACTGCCCTGCAGAATACAGGGAGCGATTTGGAATTGCACACAGACCCGAGGGGAAAAAGTCCAATTAACATATGTATGAGCTGAGCAGAGATGGGGGGAAGCTTCGCCAAAATAATCTCCCAGCATTTTACCGACATGGTACGGGAGGTTAACTGTGTGTAACTGCTCAGTGCAGCAACCACACAATCACAGCCAGTGTCCTCCCGGAGCTTGCTGTGCCATCACGGCGAACGAGGGGCTGTTACACTGCATCCTCGCCACTTTACCAGTCAGATAACACCACTAAGTGGGCAGTAATGATACTTCAGGAGAACAGGTATGCAGATTTCAGGACATCAGAGGAACGTGTCTTCTCTATTTTTCAACATGGCCGGCCAGCGCCTCTGCTGGGGCGAGTTGACACAGCGTGGCCTAACCTGAAGTAATCCCCTCCGAGCCCTGAAGCAGGGCCGTGCCATTAAAATACCACACTAATTAAAATAGAAAAGTTACACGACGGCTGGCAGGAGAGGATACAGGCTGAGGCGACACCCAGAATGTAAAGTCCTCTCACCCGGCATCATGGTACAGAAACATAGCTGAATGCACACTAGCACAAAGCAGAATCCTTGATGAGAAAGAATTATTCATGTTTTACTGTTTCTTCTGACTTTTCCCCACTGCCACAGCAGACCACTCACTGCACCTGCTCAGCCAGTAAAACAATGCCTTGGCTACTGCGCTAATGTGTTTGGCACTACAGATTCATTCAACTGTCAAGCTAATTTTCACGTACTGTACAAATAGCTCTGTTTAAACCCAGCGACTTTGGTTTATTCTGGACCTGCCTGACAGAAACACTGATATATGCATGAAAAATATGTATTTAAGTGTCTGGGAGAAGACCAGGGAGAGAAAAAGAGCTGGAACAGGCTTGTGAACACCATCCCACAAGCCTTAGTTGTGACAGGCTGCCATTTCAAAGCTTCTGCCTGCAACCAAGAGAGAGTAAAAGACAGCTTTTTAACTGTGTCATACGATTTTTACACTTAGGGAGTTTTGTCTTGGTTTTTATTCTTCTAACACCCTCTCCAGTTAATAAATCAGGAAGAAATTTTGCCCCCCAGAGGTAGAGGGTGATAAAAAAATTAGTTTTGGAGGGGAATTTTCTTTCATCTTTTTATGAAACAAAGAGAATGGGAGACTAAGGCGTTATCGGAGGCTGCAGTTGTGTTTTAGGAGCCTGTCCTCGGGAAGGGGGCTGTTGAACTTTTATGGAGGCCAAGGTTGTACAGTAAAGCTCGGATCACAAGCTTACGACTGAAAAGACATCACAGGGAATCAATTGTTTTTTAAAGCCGTACCAAATTAAGCAGCATTGAATAGCTTACATATTTATGTGGCACCTCCAAGCTCTTTTGAAGTAGCAGCTACTTGGCAGCAAAACAGAAATCCATAGCTGTTTTCCTCCTTCTAATCTGAAAAACTAATCAAAATGCGAGTGACTATGTCCGTGGTCGAGATCCGAAAAGATTTGTTTAATTACAGCCAAAACTAAGTAAGGAGGTAGAGAAAAAAAACAGTACATAATCCACTTGCAATTTTAATAGCTATACCTCAGTTGCTATCATCATTTGGAAAGATGGTCCGTAGAATTGGATCTTAAGATGTTCAGGTGACATTGATCCTCATCAAACCTACCCCATCCCAGCGCCTCAATCAGAGTAAAACAAGCTAATTGCCTCCGTCTGAGTTATCAGTTGATCATTTACCCCAGCATCAGAGGCACTACTGAACGATTCTGAGCTGATAAATGAATCATGGGGCTCCAAGCACCATAAGCCGCCCCCCTGTGATGCCATCTAATCCATGACAGCACCCCCAACCCTCTTTAACAAAAAGCTAAAATAAAAGGTAGACTAGAGAAGGAAGAAGTTTGCTTGACTTTGGGTGTAAAATGCAACTCTTTGAGAGCTTCTCATCAGAAATTATTTGATGCCTCTGTTTGCTTTTTTTCCACTAATCCGCAGACACACCCTATTCAGCTGAAACCCCTTTCACACAGAGATGGTCGCAATGAAGTTCTGCTGTTACGCCAGCCTTTGGCTATTCACACATAAGCAAACAAAAGTGGCATAATGCCGCCCCAGTGTGTGATTTCAAAAAAGCATTCCGGGAGCAAAAGAGGCGTAACATGTAACCCAACAGCATCAGTGTCTTAGTGTGTGTAAGCCAGTCCGCACTGTTAAATCAACCACGCGAACCCGACCCACAAACCGCCAACTTTATGCATTATAGTAGCGCAATTGTCAGTAGAGGGAAGGGCAGCAACAACTTTGTCCCTTCATGTCGTTTTCGTAACTTTCACACGGACAGCGAGGCAGCTTAAAGGTGCAACAGTCCTGCCTTATACAGGCTGTATGAAAGGGGCTTGAGTGATCCGTCTCTCATGCGTGAAGCTTCCCAAATGAAAATTACTATGGAGCCTGGCTATAGTCTCTTGCTTACTTTAGATATCAGAATGTATACCATCCTACCTTAAGGCTGACACTTTTAACCATCAAGCCAAGCCCTCAACATTGACACACACACACACACACACACACACACACACACACACACACACACACAGACACAGTGCGTTTTACTATCTTTGTGGGGACCCGTCATTGACATAATGCATTCCCTAGCCCCTTACCCTAACCTTAACTATCACAACTAAATGCCTAACCTTAAACCTTACCCTCACCCTAACCATAACCTAATTCTAACCCTAATCCTAAAACCAAGTCTTAACCCTCAAACAGCCCTTTAACCTTGTGAGGTCCAGCATTTTGGCCCCACAAAGCTGTCCAGACCCCACAAGTATGCTGTATTCCCGTTTTTTTGACCCCATGAATATAGTTAAACAAGAACACACACACCCTGTCTCAGTATAGACAATGCCATGTACTATTTTCATTGACACATTAAGCTGTAAAAAAATGATCAAGTCAGGATGGGAGGCTGTGATGAAGAAATGTTCATAGCTTTTTTTCAGGTTTCCTCTACCTCATGATCAGGTTATACTGTATCAGCCCAGACTCCACCCAACTGCCGCTACCGAGAATCATACGTGCAAAACCCAGTCCTAATGAAGTCTGAAGTTTTAATGAAGTCATGCTGGAGCTAGTGCATGAGAGAGAGAGACTGAAGCAGACACCTCTCTGTGATGTTCACATTTCATATCTGCCTCTGCCCAGGAGCTTGCCTTTTGTGAATTATTAAGCAGAGGGCTCTTTCTTCTTTTCGCTTGTTTTCTCTTTCTCCGTTCTCTACATTCTCGTTCTCTCTCTTCTTTTCGCCTGTTTTCTCTTTCTCCGTTCTCTACATTCTCGTTCTCTCTCTCTCTCTCTCTCTCTCTCTCTCTCTCTCTCTCTCTCTCTCTCTCTCTCTCTCTCTCTCTCTCTCTCTCTCACACACACACACACACACACACACACACACACTCTTCCTCTTTTTTTTCCTCACTCCTCCATGTCAGTTCAACTGGCTTTGGCGGAAGCGGTGGCTCTCACTGAGATGCAAATGGCAGCCTTTGAAGGGGCACACTGGGAACGTCAATTAATCCAGGCGTTTGGTCGCCTGGAAAGAAAAAAAAGGCTTTGCAACCATTGTTCGTAGGCTGTTTCATCTCTATTGTGCTACAGGGCCATGTTTTTATCCGCTGTCCTCATGCCACCGGATTGGGCGGACTCTTTAAAGATTCAGGATACATAAGAATAGGCACAAAGGCGAGGAAATGACATAGGAAGCTGAGGAAGTAAAGGTGTCACAGACATAGGGCTGTATTGCATACTACATCATATCTCCTTTCCTCCCCAAACCTTTTTCTAACACAAAACCTGCAGTTCCCCATGTAGTTATGATCTAACTTACCTACCTGTCACCTAGCCCCAGACCTTTCTCCAACCTCTACTTTGTATTCTTCCTGTCTACCCAGTTCAGTATATCTCTTCTAACTAAGTTCTCTATCTCTTGGTTGGTCGGCCTTCAGATCTCAACATACCGAGCCCCTGCCTGGATAAGGTGTGCGAGCATGGGGCGGTGTGCGTGGTCAAGAACAACGAGCCAGTGTGCGAGTGCCCTGAGGCCTGCCCGCAAACGTCCGACCCAGTGTGCGGATCCGACGGCCACAGCTACGGCAGCCCCTGTGAGATGCGAGCGATGGGCTGTGCCCTGCAGAAGGCCATTCACATCCAACACAAAGGACCCTGTGGTGAGTGACCGCACGACAGTCACATTACACTAAGTAATTGTCATGAAATCACTATAAAATGTGTGAATTATAGTTCACAGGTAGGGAACTATCTCTCCTTGTGAAATATAATTAAGCTCAAATTAATTAATAGTGCTACATTACCCAAAGGCAAAATTATGATCCACAGATATTAACAATTATCACTTATGGAATTATATTCATAGTGACCCCCCCGGGCTTCCCATTCATATCCAAAAAAGTCAAAACTATACTAAATACACCAACTGGTCTTTTAAGGAATTTTCTTATCCCTCGTCCATTACTCTTCATCTCTTCCCTGCTGCTCTCCTTCAGCCCTTCTCTACCAACGCCAATACTCCAATCTGCCTGTTTTGACCTTTAAGTAAAGATTTACTCCTGATAAAAGAGAACGCGGAGCATACTTGTCTGTAATTGGCTACATGAGTCACTTGGCTTTGTCCTGCAGTGTCGGAGTACCAGCTAGTCATTAATACACCAGCAAAAGCAGAGCTTCAAGTGGTAAAAATATTTTCAGATCCACTATGCAGGCACATATGGGCAGATTTCTATTGGTAAACCTACTTTGTGAATAGGCCTGTGAAGAAAGGCCAATTTTCCCATGGACTCTAATTGGTGATTGAGTATTCTTCGTTGTCTACAATCAAGCCATTCACTTTTCACACACACTGGGCAAAAGCTCAGTGGTTATCAGCCCCTTGGCCTGACTCTCTCAGTTACCTTATTTACTCCGTTTTATTGTTTTACAATAGATTTTCTTCCTGCATATTTCGAAGACCATAACAATGAAAATAAGTTGGCCTCTGCGGGTCGAGTTTCTTTGAACGAGCTGGTCTGATTGTTTTGTAAAATTGTTTCTTTCTGTACTGAGAAGATGATAGGGTTAGTTGTTGGAGAGGCCCTACGCTCCCTCTCTTGCATCTGTCATTTTCCCCTCCCAGCCTTCTGAAAATTGAAATCCAGCGCAAGGATATATGCCAACAGGAAATGGAGCGAGAGCGGTGTTTGGTCGGTGGGCAGGCGGGCTGACTCAATTTGGTGCGCTGCACCGCAGGTAGACGGCAGGTCTGTTGGCCCGGGGTCCCTCGGCGGTAATGAATAGTCTTTATTTTAAAAAGCGAGAAGCAGAGCGAGCTGGCGGCGTGGAGGGCCCTGTCTGTAATCCAGCACTATGGATGGTTCTTGGCTCCCAGAGGAAACAGGCCTGCGTCAGCGCAATGGTGCCATAAAAATGCTGAGGCATTGGCTTGCCAGGCGCGAACCAGCCGAGGA
This sequence comes from Sander lucioperca, assembly GCF_008315115.2. Lineage (NCBI taxonomy): Eukaryota > Metazoa > Chordata > Actinopteri > Perciformes > Percidae > Sander > Sander lucioperca. The sequence goes on from NC_050184.1 coordinate 12,841,595, forward strand.
ATGATGGCAATGATAATGTGGGTTATTTCTGGGCTGTTTGCACAGCTTTACTGGGCCTCATTCAGCACCATAACATCTGACTGACTTAAGCTATTATCTCACCTAATTATCACAGGCTATTCCCCCCAGTAATATACTATACATGTTTATGGAGCAGAAAGGGAGAGAGAGGAGAAGAACATATGCTGCCTTCAGGTGCTGTTGGAAGTATCGAAATTAAAGGTTAAAGGCATGAGCAACGGAAGAAACTGGTGAATAAAGTGAGATTTTTCTGTGCTATCCAGGTTGTTGACTAACCCCAACCCTTATAGTGCAGAAAAGCATACAAAGTGATAAATTATGTTTACCATTCTGAGCTGATAATTGGCATTAAATGTCTTAATTTGTTGCTTTAATGTTTCATCAAAACTTGAATTATATGCCACATTTTCATCTTCATATTCATTTTGCAACATTAAGTAGGTCTTTATGTGGTGTGATTTCCAAAATAGCCATTTTTTTTGTTTATTGTTTACTGGCTCTGTTTTGTTATTTCCACCCAAATGCACTATAATGCGTATGTTGTCAGATTTATGGCTTCCAGACTCAAAAGTAGGAGCTTAAGGGAGGCAGGTGAGGGCAGCAATAGTTTAAGAGGTGCCACAATAGAAAATAACTGGGCATACGTGCTTTACTCTGTGTGTGTGTGTGTGTGTGTGTGTGTGTGTGTGTGTGTGTGTGTGTGTGTGTGTGTGTGTGTGTGTGTGTACAGCCTCTCATGGGCCCAGCCATAATTTCATTTCCTTTCCTGCGGGCTTGAAAAATAGCAGTTATCTATATGGCTCAGGTGCAACCCGATATGAGTGACATTTGTTATTATTCCGAGATTTTTCGTCATGCATTTGAGTGGCGGGCGACCTTGTAAGGTGGGCTGGCAGAGGTGCACTCAGTTAATAGACCCCCCAGCTGGATATCAGTCGCCTCAGAAAAAGGCTCATTCATACGGCTTTACCCAAACAGATGATAGCAGAGGTGCCGGAATCATTTAAGAAAAGGAAACAAATTCCCCTTTTTTTCTCCCACAGGTGTTTGAATTGATATACACAGTTGAGTAAGAAATATAGGTCACACCAGCAGCATGAGAGGGGTCTGAGAGAGACGGTGAATGGAGGGCAGAGGAAAGAGGGAGGGGAAAGTAATAAATGCAGGGTGGGAAGGAGATGGAGGTAAATAAGATGAGGAGGAACAGAGAAAGTGGGGGGCAGAGTTAATAGTGTACCGGCCAGGCAGGCATCGACAGGGGAGTTGTTATCACCCAGGCATGTTTGCAAGCCTTCAAAACTCTAACCAGCCTACATCTTTCTGCTTAATCCTGAGGGTAATACTCCGCCCAAACCCCCTCAACAGCAATTCATTTTTTTCCCCAGTGAGGATATCAACAAAACCCTGCAAAGCTGGAGGGACTTTAGGTTTTTTTTCACCTCAATGTCTCAATCCTTCATGCTTTCAAGGCCACTTTTATACCAACCTGCCCCTTTTTCTCACTGTCACTTCCAAAACCACAAATACAACAAGAGAAGCTGTCACAGTACAAGAACAAACATCAGCAGTTCCCAACTTTAGGTCCAGGGGACTTCAAGGCGACCTTGACTAAATTCTAGCAAGTCCTCAGCAAGAGGAAAAAGTTTGCTTTGATTGTTGACATGGCAGGAAATACAGGGAAGGTTGGTATCATATGAGGACATTCCACATTGTAATGTAAAAGTAAATGTAAAGCATCTTTGTATTATCCTGTTTTTGTCTTGTATTGCCAGACATTCTTCAACAGCGCTGTGGAGGAGGGTCTGGCTAGTCCACACAGCAATCCGGGATGGGAGAAAAACGTGCTCTTGTTTATTGGCATTTCTTTAATCATCTTGGGCGGCGCTAAGCGCTGATTGGAGCCATGGTGCCGCTGCAAAATAGTCTCGGGACTTTCCCGAGGCTATTTTGCCAAGGAACTTGTTTTGGTGGAACGTGTACGTTGAAAGGTTGTTTTAGTCGTAGAACAGAAAACTCAGATTGGACAGATAGTCTAGCTAGCTGTCTGGATTTACCCTGCAGAGATCTGAGGAGCAGTTAACCATAGGAGTTTAGAATTCCAACACAAAGAAAGCGGAAGGTAACATGACAACCCGAAAATGGACATCCAAAAAGAGTGACATCGGGTGGAATTTCCGGCAGAACAAGAGCACTTTTTCTAGCTGAAGAGGTTCTTGCATTAGTGGACATGAAAGTGAATTTGAATGAGATGAGACTTAAAGAAACTGTCGTAATGCCTAGCCTGCCAGAATCTTCACTTTAAAGTCTGAACATTTTAAGGTTGTGAAGTCTACTTTCAGAGAAAGAAATAGACAGTTTTTTACTGAAACTCAGAATTAGTGATGACAGACTTGGGGATGGATGAATCTGAGATGACAGAAAGTCGACATCTTAACATTACCAGTAATAGCAACAATTCTCCCTCTGCTTCTGGCTTTGAACTGAAGCTCCCCTCCTTTTCTGTCTGTTTTGCGATACGTGTTGTCTGGAGGATCAGGCACTGTGGAGAGCCAGGTGCGAGGGGCAGGCTCTGATAAAGAAGCAAGGCTGCTATCAGGACACAGGGCCCGATAAAGGACAACACTCACCACCGCCACTTCCTGATTTATAGTTTCCGCAACCAGAGAGGAGCCATGACCACAGCAACCACCATTTTTATATTTTATGTTTATTTTTGTCACAGAAAACCCGAGCTATTATAAAGCCTCTCTTTATCTTTTTCAGCCCAAACCTCCAAACCCACTTGCAGTGTTGACCAACATTTGATCATTGACAATAGATTATTATTTAGCCTGAGTCATTGATTATTAGACTTAAAGTACATGGCCAAAAGTATATGAGTACCCCAACATTACACTCATTTGTGATTGTTAAACACCTGCAATAATATGCAGCTACAGTATAACATCCTCCACTCTTCTGGGGAGGCCTTCCACAAGGTTTTGGAACCTGGCTGCAGGGATTTGCTCCCCTTCAGCAAACAAGAGCATTAGTGAGGTCTGCCACTGATGCTGAGGCCTGGCTTGCATTCGGTGTTCCAGTTAATCCCGAAAGTGTTGGATGGCTCTGTGCAGGCCAGCTCTGTGCTTCCACACCAAACTTGCAAAACCATTCCATGACTTTCTGCACAGAGGCATTGTCATGCTGAAAGAGGAAAGAGTCCCCTTAATTGGAATTAAGGTGACTAGCCCAAATCAGCCCCAAACTAAAAGTACACATCGGTTGAACAGACACATTGATCCTGCATGCTCCGCTCATGTCAAATTTTAGGTATGGCTTCAAAGAAATTTGCCGTCTACTAATAAACAATATATTGCCCCTACAGGCAATATTCTGTTCTGTATTGCCATGTCCAGTTCACAATTAAGGCTGTCAATCCAAGAAGGGAGTGGATGCCAGCACTAGATAGAGAGATGAAGGAAATGAAAGACTCTTATGAGCAATAAACAGAATAATAATAATGTGGAATGTTCCAGCGGCCAGCCTCGCCTCTCTCAATTAGTGCTAAATCAGCAGCGGTTATTAGCCTGCCCCTAATTGAATGTGAGAGCGAGCTGTGCTAATGCAATCCTCCAGGTGTAATTGGTGTCAGAGGGAGAGGCACATCTACTGCAAGCCCTGTCTGTATACGAGGCCTCGCGTTTGCCTTCTCATTTATTTCCTGTCTTGTGGCTTCTTCTTAGGAGTAGCTTCAGTCCTGACTCTACCCTCCCATATAGTCCTGATTGATGGAGTGCTGGAGAGATGGTTGTTCTTCTTGCAGACTCCTATTTCTGAAGCGCTTTATGTTCAGTTATTTAATTTCAGCCTTACCCTCCTCCTCAGACCTGTGCCGCAGTACAGTTCTATCTGTGGAGAGTTTTTAATTTTTTATTTCATTTCTCGGGTTTTAGCTCTCACACATGCATGTGAACCATGACACCTTTTAATAGACAGGTGTGTGCCTTTCCAAAGTATTTCAAATCAATTGAATCTGCCTCAGGTGGACTGAATTTTTAAACAGAATCTACACTCAGTATGGAAACTTTGCATCTCTGCACTTCTAGTATCTCTGCTGCTGCACTGCATCATTAAGCACTACACCAGCTGTCAGCAGCACAGCTTGTCAGGAAAAGACAACAACTAATCTTTACCAATTAATTGTTTAATGGCTGTTGTTCACACTATGAATGTTAAAAACACAGGAAATCTATGAGTAAATATATGATTACTGCTTCTGTAGATAGCATCTGAGAACTATCTTTGAGCCGCAATAACATTCTTGATAGAAGCTGCTTTAATATTGACCAAAAAGTGCATAAATGTTAATGGTGTGCATATAGTGGTTTAGTTTGTTAATATGTACAGTCAAAATAGGACAATATTGAAATGCATTGCTGTTAGGTATTGTGTGATACCAAAATATGAAAAGTGTAAAAGGGACTTCCAATTTCAGTGTATTCATTAGCGCCGACTCGCCACTGAAGTCCTGTAAAAAAAAATAGCTGAAACACACACACTAAGCCTTTGCCTTCTTCCTTATCTCCATCTAGATGAGTCTTGTGCCAATTGCTCTTTCGGGGCAATCTGCGATGCCCAGAGCGGGCAGTGTGTGTGTGCATCAGAGTGTGTGGAGTCCAACCAGCCTGTGTGTGGCAGCGATGGCAGCACCTACAACAGCGAGTGTGAGCTCCACGTGCGGGCCTGTAAACAACAGATGGACCTTCGAGTGGTCAGCCAGGGAGAGTGCAGTAAGTAATGCATACATTTATACTGTGTGTGTGTGTGTGTGTGTGTGTGTGTGTGTGTGTGTGTGTGTGTGTGTGTGTGTGTGTGTGTGCGTGTGTGTATGTGTGTGTGTGTGTGTGTGTGTGTGTGTGTGTGTGTGTGTGTGTGTGTGTGTGTATGTGTGCATGTGTGTATGTGTGTTACTTTTTTTGTTAACAGCAAATTAAGAATATGAAGGATTCTTGGCATAAGCATGAATTCTGGGTGATCTGAGATTAAGTAAAATGCGTGATATTCATAGGTAAAACCATTGAAATGTTTTTTTATTTCTATGGATAAAACACACCGAGATGCATGGAGTTCTTTTACTCTAGCTCTTAGTTACATGTGGACAGATGGAGAATTACTAAGGGAACATGTATATGTCTGTTTTAAGAGAGGGAAATATAACAAGAGGAAGTGAGATGCATGGAAATTAGTAAAGGACCAGAGCAATCTCATTTAAGTATATAATCCAAAGATGCATTTTAAGGTATGGTGTGAATGAAATCCATCAAACCAACTCCATGAATTTTTCCTTTTTTCTTTTTGCATTGACCCATCGTGCACCGATTTAGAAACATGTGGCAGCACTGTCTGTGCCTGGGGTGCCCGGTGTGTCCAGAATAAGTGTGAGTGCCCACAGTGCTCAGGCGAGGCCTTCTCCCCAGTGTGTGGAAGTGATGGCACCACCTATAACAATGAGTGTGAACTCCGCACGTCCACCTGCATGCAGAAGAGGAGAATTGATGTGGCGAAGCCTGGCAGCTGCGATGAAGGTAGGAAAATTGACTTTGAAAGGTGTGATTATGTTGACCAATCGGCCATTGAAATGGTGTAATCATCTTTATCAACTGACCTGTGGTACCGTATCCAGTCATCTGTGGATTTTCATAATGGTTGCAAATGCCACCAGCAGCATGCCAACCGGTTAACTTGGCAAAAAGATGAAGGGAAAGTCATACTGCGTGTCCATCAACAAAACCAATTACAGGGACAGAAATTACTTCTGGGTGATTGAGTTCAGGTCAGCTGCATATTTGTATGCTTTGGCTGTCTTGTTTTTCTTTTTTTTTTATAAGTGCATCGCTTATACTTAATTTCTTATACTTTATTTCTCCTTCTACCGCTCAAATAGTTCTTTATTTATTTACCTGCAGATAGGCTCATATTTATTTGTAATCAACCCTATTTGATTATATCTGATAATATCTTAGTAAGAAGCCTCCCTGTTTTCTTGTCTGCTTTTTCTCTTATTTGATGCAGGTGCAGTTCATTGTTTATGATCTGGGATCTTCCCTCATTTTACTTGTTGTCTCAATAGATTCAAATTATTGTTGGTCCTACTTGCATTCAATGTTAAGCTACTGTCAATGAAACTCAACACTTCTTGCACAGATGTTAGAAGCCTAAAGGCATACAACTTTTTTTTTCTAGTAGGCTTTTAATGTGAAATATCTGCAGGAAGTGTTAAGTTTCACTGACAGTAGAACAAAAGAATAGAAAAGTACAAGAGATTGAAGTATATCAGTGAATGAGAAAAGGGGTAGGGGTATCATATGAACATTTTCCTCAATCTACCATATGAGCCATAAAAGCATAGGAAATTTCGCTCTGCTTTTATTAGGGGTTTGTGTGGGCTTTTATTTGACAATTTACAGTATACATTTTATTGAGCCCTTCTATCCAATTATGCTTTTAAGTGTGTGACCGATGGCTCTTAATGTAATGAGTATCCCGGATTTCTACGCCTGTAGCTCTGTTGTTCCACCACATTCTGAATAAATGAGATCTAATTCACCGTGCAAATCATGTCTTGATCAGAGCTGACAGACCAAGACAGGATATCAAAAGTCCCTCGTTCGGCCCCGTCTTGGGGACAACTCTGGAGGGAGCAACATGCCAACCTCTGGTTGTCATGCAGATGGCTGCGATGCCGCTCCCCTGTGGCGGGTGGGTCGTCACAGTGAAAATACTCATACTCTGACAAGGTGTGAAGGGGAACAGATTACACCTGCCAGCAATGAATAAAAAGAGGGGATGGCTGGAGGACAGAGCAAATAAAGATGAGAGGAATCCTCTTCCGTTTTGATTGCTAGCCAGAGGTGTTTCTTTCTTTTCTTTTCTTTTCATTGTCTACCGAATTGGCCCTGGGCCTGTGAGGTGAATTGTGCCGCCAAAGCTTCTTGTGGTCGATTTAACATCATTTCATTGACTGAGACGGCTGACCTTTTTTGTATGTAGAGCATGAAGAAATGTGAAACTGTATGCCCACGATGCAGACTCACTGTCACCACACACACACACACACACACACACACACACACACGTACATACACACACGTACATCTACACACACTGTCCTAATTCTGTTGTCTTCAGGCAGAAATGCTCTCTTCTACTTCCCCAAGGGCATTGCTTTGCTTGTGGTGCCTGATGGCGTATTTTCTTTCTGATTTTATTCTCTCTCCGTTCCATCTTTTCATCATTTGCTCATTTTGATTCAAAGAAAACCATCCGGCTTATACAATAGAATCTTTTTTTATTTATTTTTTTTCGCTCCCCGTCGCTCCCTGCCATCCCACCCACTCATGTCTCTCTCTCCATTTTGCACTCTTCTCCATCAAAATTGTGCCTCTCGACAAAAGGGGCACCGATGCTTTCACAGATAGGGGTGGAAATGGGATTGTCTGCAATCGATAAACTTCACCCTAGGGGTGAATTCTCCAGGCTCTGTCCCCGCTCTTTTCAGCCCCCTCAAATCTGACCCAGACCCTCCACATGATGTCTGGTGTGATTGTAAAACCCAAGTTGCTGTTTTTCCCCTTGAAATATCTGTTTGGGAGCAACTTGGTAGCCGAGTGGTTACAGTGCATGTCATTTAACCGCAAAGTCTGTGGTAGTGTTTGGCCTTGTGACCTTTGTTGAATGCCGTACCTGTCTCTCGCTCCCCGATTTCTACACTGTCCTCTGTCAAATTAAGGAGAATTAATGCCAAAAAATATACTATATATATATATATATATATATATATATATGTATATATGTATGTATATATATATATATATATATATATATATATATATATATATATATGTATATATATATATATATATATATATATATATATATATATATATATATATATATATATATATATATACGTATATATATGTATACTGTATATATATGTGTGTGTTTGGCTGTGAGATGCTTCTCTTTAGCTACATACCGTAAAGAGGATTTGTTGTTGATATACTGTATTTGTTGTTGATATATTTATCCCCACCTAGATGTGTGGTACATTTTGGCAAAACAACAATAATAGTAATAAATTGTATATATTGCATATTACAGCAGTCTGTCACAATATGTAAAACTAAAGACGACTGTATTTTCTGGCTCTATTGTAGACAGCAGCAAAGCTCTACATCACAGGTGTGCACAACCCCCCATTTCATACTTCATATCTAAGATAAGCCTGGAGAGGAGGGGAACATATGATTTATTTGCTTACGTAGACCTGACTTAAAAACCATCCTCATTAGTCTTGCTGGGGGGAGGGGGCCACAGAGCATAAAAATGGAAGTTGTTTTCTTCCGCCTTTTGTTTAACAGTAATGAAAAATGACAGTGTTCCCACTGTTGGCCATACAGGGAAATTTATCACCTGTTTAATTTCACACTCGGGTAGGCCTGGCCTCGACACTGACAAAGTGGCAACTGAGAGCAGTGCATCACCTGCGGGGGCCCAGACCCTTTCTAATTGAATAGACGTTTAATAAACAAGATTATGAGTGCAGAATCACACAGTGATGCACGGTCCACACCCCGCTCCTTACAACGCATATATCGGATCAATAAAGCTCCAAAGGACATGAAAGGGCATGGGAAAAAAAGCAAAGTGGGTGGCTTGGTGGTAAAAGAGCTCATTGAGTGAGATCAGCGGATTTTTCCTTCATGGTCTATCCATCACAGGGCTCGTAACCTTCTGTTGAGGCAACAAAACTTCTTCACTCCTTCTGCCATCTTCAAACACCCCATCTCTCCTCCCCTGCGGGGAGTGACGCTCCATCCCTCTCTATTTCGCGGAAACTTTATTTGGACTAACACGCTGTCACATCCGTCAAGAGCAGGCCGTACGACAGACTGATGGATGGAGGGAAAACAAAGGAACATCCTTCCACATCCTTTGGCAAAGGCCATTGTCGTCTTCGATCTTTGCCGTGACACACACCACAGTGAGGGAGGATTTGTTTCAGATGATAGATGTCCAAGTTGTCATTTGCACAGGTCATGTTATAAGAGCTAACACAATGATATCCTGGAGCCACTGATGTAGACACAACTAATCTGGTTGACCAAACGTCTTCAGGCTGCATCTCAGTACACATTTTCTCCTCTCTATCCTCTATTATTGACCCTTATCCTCTTCTTTTTTTTTTCTTCCTCTGTTTTCTTTTAACAAACACTTCTAGACGGCTTTGACGACGCCATCTCCTCCATCACTTTCAAATACTTGTAATGTTTTTTGCTCTCTGTCTTCCTTGGACATTATTCTTATGCTATTCTATGCTATGCATTTTCTTTATTCTCACCGCCGCTGAATTCTGCCTTCTTAATAGACCTCTCTTGACTAAATAGACTGGTTTCTGACATGATTGAGTAAAAAGGAACGGATGGGCAGTGCAGAGAGAATAGCTGATGCAGCCATCTTAGCTGGGGATATATTAATTGAAAGGTTCATATGCAGCACGGGTGGCAGGCGCATCAAAGAGCAAGAGCTAATTAGGACCCCCCCCTTTCGCCTTTCACTTTTATTTATTCCATTCTAATGTCTTACCTCTTTTATTTATTTATCGTGTCTCTGTCAGGGGGCCTGAGCAGAATATGAATTGGCTACTCCTGCTGGCGTTCAGTACACACATACGGGTAGCTGCTAGTTCTTTTGATTCCCTTTTCGGATCTGTTCCGGAGTCAACTGGCTTGTTTTCAGATGACATCTGAAGTACCTTCAGATACCTGCGATAATGTCACTGGCAATTGAAAGCCATTAGCCCCGTCACAAAATGTTGTGTTCAACTGGGACTGTGGGTTCCCAATCGATAAGTAACTACAGCAGCATATTCAAGCAAAGGCATTAGGGTCAGAGGTTCTGCTGCTTTAAAATGGAGACAGAGCGAGTCCTTAACAAGTCCTGATATTTGTGGGGGACCTGGCCTCTACACAAAGCTCCAGCTCCACTGCTAATGAAGTGAAGGCCCCTCCACTGTATCGACCACTTAAAGCTGTCACAGTCCATTGCTGATGACGCATATCAAAGAACAGCCCAGGCTACGTCTGCCCCTGCCCCTCCCCTGCACTGTGACCTGCTCCATAATCTATTTTGGAAGATGGGTTATGCTAAGTGGCACTTCCATCACTATGACATTGATTTCACCATTAGAGTTGACGCATCAATACAGTTGAATGAGCTCTCAAAGTAGACAGGAAATAACAAGTTGATTACCTGATGTTTTTTGAGTCTCTCATCCGTACTGGGAGCTTTTAGTTGGACTGAATTCCTTTTTTCTTTTTTTGAATAACAAATGTGTTTCAAATGAACTTTCTGCCAGCCCACAGGGTGCCTCTCACTCTGTCTGGCATTCTCTATCTTTCACGCTGATGCTTTCATTCCCTGCTTTTACACACATTCACCCACTCTCCCTCAGGAGTTCCACTGTAGGTGAAATGTGCAACTTCAAAAGCAGGATCCTCCCCCTTTCTTTCTTTGCCTGCACTCTGCAACAGCCCCCAAATTTGTTTTTCACAAGTAAAGGTTTTCCCCCTTCATGGATTGCTTACCTTGTGTAAAAGTGTCTTACCTTGTGTTAAAGTTTCTTACTTTGTGCTAAGGTTTTGTGAAACAGCACAAATCCTGGATAGAGATTTTGGGACTTTGTTTGGCTTTGCTACCTCTTTTACCCAGAACAAACTTACTTCGATCCAGAGAAATGCACTTTTAAAACAAATAAAAGGCCTTCCAGGGTCACAGTTAAAAAGTTGCTGGGACATTTTTCTTAAAAGTCTCAGCCGATAATTAGATTTTACAGAACACTTTGCAATTAGTTGTATTCTCATATCAGGAAGCAGGCACCCATAAAGCAGGCCTAGCCACCAATTCTCTCTGCACACTTGGAGGCCAGAGTTAATAATTCCCTCCCCTTTTTGTCTCTGATTTAATTGAAATGAAAAGGATGCCTCACTGGTGGTGCAGAGATGTTGTGTCTAATTTATTTAGTCAATCTCTTCTCTCACTACAGTTGGTCATTATCTTGTACTACCAGCAGCGCCTTTGGTTTCCTCTCCCCATCACCAGCGTGAGGGAAATGTAAATTATCCTCACTTTGTAATGTTCCTAAAGTGTAAATGTAGCTTTAACGTAAAGAGAAATGTAAGTAGGACACTGTTTTTTACCTAATGAACTGATAAAGTGGCATCTCCCTTGCGTGTTTGTATGTTTTATTAATGATACTGTGTGTTTACGGTGTGTTTATAATGCAGACTGTGGCTCAGGAGGGTCAGGCTCAGGCGTGGAGAGCTGTGAACAGGACCGCTGTCGCATGTTTGGAGGCTCGTGGGACGAGGATGCAGAGGATGACCGTTGTGTCTGTGACTTCAGCTGCCAAAGTGTGCCTCACAACCTGGTACTGCTGCCACTCACGTGGTTTAACCCTTAAAACACACGCAATTCTTGACAGAAACCTTGTTCTCAAGTCAAATTGAAACACACAAACACCAGACACATGAGAGCTGCTCCACACTTCATCAGGGATAAATGCACACCATTTATGTTAAAAAGCATTCCTTATAACTTAAAGCCGTAGTGCGTAGTTTCTGTCTCCCCCATGAGGAATTCTAAGTAATGACAACAAAACTGTCGGCACATCCACATGATACAAGCCTTCCGTGATCGCACACCACCCCCACCCCTCCTCCACGCAGTTGCTTGTAGCCAAGGAAAAAAGTCACCAGACGACACCAGTTTCTGAATATAGCCATACTGAGAAATACAGAGAGAGTTGTGTGGAGCTGATAGTCTTAATTAGCTTTGTATCAACTCATTTGGCAATGGCTTGAATGTAACAGACGTTCATTAATATCACACAAAAAACTAGCTTTGGTTCAACATAGTTCTCTGGGTCTTTAAAACACTGACACTGTCATGTGTTGTGTAAAAAACCTGTGGACATATAATAAAAAAATAAAATAAAAAAACACTTAAAGCTTTAGTGCGTAACTTTTTCATATTAATAAACGTCCGTTATATTCAAGCCATTGCCAGATGAGTTGCTGCAAAGCTAATTAAGACTATCAGCTTCACACAACTCTCTCTGTATTTCTCAGTATGGCTATGTTCAGAAACTGGTGTCGTCTGGCAACTTTCTCACACAGAAACTCAAGTGAATATAATTGCCTCTTCTGAAGAGTCCATCATGTTTTTTTAATCCTCCGTGTCCTCCTTAGCTGCTAGCAACTGCATCGAGGAGGGTTGGGGGCACGCGCGCAATGACGTAAGGCTTGTATCACGTGGACGCCCTAACAGTGTTGTTGTCGTTACTTAGAATTCCTCATGGGGACGACAGAAACTACGCACTATAGCTTTAAAATTGAATAAAATGTTTTTTGTTTAGTTTTTTATGGTCCTAGAACATGCATTGTAAAACATGTCATGTCAACTGATAGCAGCTCTGAGTAGGGTAACTTGTTCTGAAATAACAATGTAGGGCAATTGACAAAAAAAAAAAAACTAACTAAGGGACCACTTACTCGTTTTTTCCTAGAGCTCTCAGCCACATCTCATGGCCTTCATCAGTGGCAGTTTGCTCCATTGTAATGGATATGGCTCAGTTATCACATGACCTAAGTATGGAAATTCAGTCATATGATAACAGGTGGTTGTCGTAATTATTTTGGTTAATAGCTGAAGTTCCATACTTCGGTCAAGTGATGCCAACTGTGTCGACAACACAGAAGACATTGTGTAATACTCAACTTTATGTGATTCTTTTGTAGGTTTGTGGCTCAGATGGAAAAAACTACAGCAACGAGTGCCAGCTGAAGAAGGCCAGATGTGAGAAACAAGAGCACTTGCTGATTCAGAATCAGGGACCATGTGCAGGTCGGTACATTACACCACTCAGAGTTAATGGCATTACAGTGCACAGAAGCACCCTCACCAAGACTCATGATCATTGACATCCCATTTCTCTTCTCATTTCATCCATTCATGGGGTAGTAATAGTCCGTAGTTGGAATATAATTCTGACAGCACTGTGGTTTGTCTCTCTGCAGTGTGACCACTAAAGCCATAAGCAAATGCAGTGAAGAAGGTTAAGCTTAAATACGATGTGTATGTTTGTATAATTTGCTCAGGGAAAGTTGACTCAACACTCGCTCTTGTTCATATCTGGAAACTGACCGGTCCTTTGTGGCTGGCTAGTGTGCAGAGATAAGATTATTTCTCATGGGCAAATGCATGGATGGAGCTGATAGCAATAATGATTCACTTTTCCTGCCTAGACGTTCTAACAATTCAAACCATTAAACTTGTGCTCACAAGCTTGCCTCTTAACCCACCGGATACCACTTTACCTCACTTACTTTAATATAAGAACCCTCTATTTGCATGGAAATGACTGGCATTTATCAGCCAGGATAGTTGTCAGATCAGTGGCTAAGTAGCAAAGGTTAGCCTTCCTCTCCATGGCTACGTTAAATGAAGAGTTTTTGCTTTGCTGCTAGCACAGGCCAGGGAGCAGAGCAAAAGGCACTTAAGGGATTTTGTGTGATCATTCCAGCCTGTTTGATTCCCCATGGGTCTAACATAGAGGAGGATGGAGAGAGTTGAAAGAGGGAGCTGCCAGTGTTTTCACACGTATCCCCGAAAGATTCTTCTCCTTCCTAAGCTGGCCTCCTTGGGCACTGACTGTCACGCTCCTCTACCATCCATGGATAATCAATCCTTTTTTGAAGAGCCCTCTATGGGTACGAGAGCTCTGGGCTCTCCTCTCCTATTGGCATATGGAAAAACTTAGATCTTGGGGAATTTCACTGCCCTCCACATTAGCTGTGTAAGGAGAAACTTCATTTGACCTCAACTCCAGAAACGTATCTAAACATGAAAGCAACCTTGTTTTTTTAGATATAAAACTTCACCTCTTTTGCATTCAGTGTCAACAGTGGCATTTGCTGCATGCTCATTTGTAGAGCTTACCTCTCATACAGTAGCATTTCAAATGATCCTTTGTAGCTGCCTGCAAACTCGAATTTGGTCAGGGAATTTAGTAAAATCCAAAGAAATTCTTATTGGTTTACTAGACAAGCAAACACGTGCAGATGTGCCCTTGCAGGAATATAAAAGGCCAGCTATAATCACTGCAGCGGACCTTGAAAATGTGAGGCTAATATTGCACGTCACAGTGAGCTGCATTGTGCCGGACAATGGCCACTGAAGAGGAAAAACCCTTGAAGGGTGGAAGAACATATGAAATTAAAAGTTCTCCTTGCCCTAATAGGCTCAGTACAGATAGCTGAATGGAGCGCTGGAAAGTGGCAAGTTAAATGAACTGTGTCCAAAGCCCATCGCTGGAGTGGGAAAGCACTGGAAAAAGAGCGAGCCGAGTCATCACCATTAGGCTGAGGCTCATATCCACACCAGTAACAGTGTGATTTATGGCTCCTGTGTCTCCAGCCTCCAAACTCTAAATGAGCAACACAAGAAAAAGAGATTGGGAGGGGAATATAGAGAGCTAGAGAGACAGGGAGAAAAAGAAAAAGGGAGGGGACGATTTCTGCTTTCTATCTCTACAACTTTACTTTTAACTCCAAAGCCTGGAGTGAATTTAAACAATGATATTTCTGACATGGCCATTAAACAAACCTCCTTTTACTCCCACTGTATGTTTTGTTGCTCTGGTCCAGTGCCAGGTTTCAGAAACACATTTGTTTTTATTTTGTTGAATGTAGTTCTTTGTTCAGAGCTGTCACACTTGTTCGAAGGCTGGTGCATCCTTAGACAAAGGCGCTCTCCACACACACTGTGCACTGGAAGAAACTGCTTTGCTCATTCCTTCACATTATGCAGCAGGCTTTTTTTCAGTTTGGAAGGTTGTAGGGCGGCTGTGCAATTCCGTAATATTAGACAAGAACAAATGAAGAGAACATGCCTCCTAGTAGGTGGTAAATGTCAGCTGCCGTGCATTCACCAGCAATGCCATTGTTTGTTTTCTCTGGAGGTAATAGCATCATTTCCTCCCTGATTTTGAGCCATTGTGGAGAAAGTAGCAAATAGAATTGTTATCTTGAAGGCGGCTGCCAGCCTCTCCACCTCTGCCCCTCGAGCCAATCCCATTGTTGGCAAAAAGTTACATGTTGTTCGGAGATTGTGTTGTCTTATTCCCCCCCAACAAATCCCTCCTCACCATAATCACTCAAATGTTGGTGTTCTACTTTCTCTCCTTGTGCCATCTCCCATCTCCCCTTCCTTTTGGTTCCTACCACATCAGCGATTTCAGCCACATCTCTGCCTGAGCTGCCCGCACCCCAGCACTGCAGCCTGTCTGTGTACGGCTGCTGCCACGACAACGTGACGGCCGCCTTGGGAGTCGGACTGGCAGGATGTCCCAGTAAGTCCTCCCCTACGTCCATGTTGACCCTTAAACTTCAATGTGTCCTGCGTTTGTTGTGTGCCCACAAAAAAAATAAAAAAAATAGCTGTAGATAGTATCAGGCTATTTCAGCATGTGGGACTTATTGTCCTTGACTGCAATTACGTTGCCAAAGTTGCATCGCTGAAAACGTTTCATCTTAATCCAAGGAATAATTATGATAATGTTGCACCATATCAACAGAAAAATCTCTCCATCTGATGATCTTGACGAATGATAGCACACACAGATGGGGGAGAAAATGCTGCAGCAAGCCATTAGCTAGGGGATACAGTATGGATGGAGAAAATGCAGACATAGAAATAAGGATATACAGAGATTTAGTAAAGAGGAAACTCACTTAAGCACACTTTATCCACCTTTCTATTAGTGGAATAGAGCTTACTCAACATTTGAGCCAAGCATAAATCTTGCAGAATATCATCAGCAGTATTCAGCTGTTGTAATTTATGTGATGATCTTTCAAAGTTACAAAAGCATAAACCAGTGATATGTATTGCAGAGGAATTGCAATAGAAGATAAGTGACATCCATATTGTTCTGTTCTCCTCAGGTACCTGTCAGTGTAATGTCTACGGCTCCTACAAGGGGACGTGTGATCCAGCCTCCGGCCAGTGCTCCTGTAAGCCGGGTGTCGGGGGACAGAAGTGTGACCGCTGCGAGCCGGGCTTCTGGAACTTCCGTGGCATTGTGACAGAGAACATGAGTGGCTGCACGCGTAAGAAATCGCTTCTTTGTATCTGTGCTGAGTGAGCACATGTACCATTACACGTGGCTTCAACAGTGAGAGCAGTAATGTGTTGCAGTGCTTGACATTGTATGTCCTTACACCTTATTTCCATAAAGGCTAATTACAAAAAAACCCACTTGTGGGCGCCTGGTAGAGCGCGCGCCCATATAAAGATGTTTACTCCTCGACACAGCAGCTGCGGGTTCGACTCCGACCTGCGGCCCTTTGCTGCATGTCATTCCCCCTCTCTCTCCCCTTTCATGTCTTAAGCTGTCCTATAAAAATAAAGGCCTAAAATGCACAAAAAAAACAAAAAAAAAAACACTTGTATTCCCATTCATCTCAAGTGGTATCTAGTCATGCAGAGGACTGTGGTTTAATTTGGTATGGAGATATTCGTCACTGAGATTCTGCTGTTAGTCAATTATTATTGTTTGCATAGCCCAAAATCACAAATCACACTTCAGAGGGCTTTACAATCCACACAAAAAAAACTTGAAAGGGGAAAAGAGAGACCTCAGGTAGAACACCAGAGGAAAGATCCCTCTTCCTTGGGACAATCATTAATCATTAATAATCATATATAACTAAAGGCAAACTGAGCAAATTTGTTATTTCAGAAGAGTGTATCAAACTGGTAGCCCTTCGTATGACTCAGTACCCATGAAGTAGCTCTCAGTTTCAAAAAGGTTGGTGACCCCTGCTCTAGATAATCAGTAGATCTCTGGGTATTCAGAGTAACAGGGATTCTGGGTTCTGGGAAGATGTTAACATTTTTCAACCTAATTTTTTAACAAAAATGTCGCTCATAGTATTTAGATTGTGCCGAAAACCCTTTCGGCAGATATCTCCAAACCTGGACAAATAAAATCTCATCTATATTTTAATATCCTTGAATTGATTGTAGACAGTAAAAAGTAAATAACCTACTAGATGCACTATCTACATTTTAATATACAGCTAAAACAATTGTTATGGCAGGTTTTGTAGAAGAAATCGTCCTGTGTCCTTTGGTCCTGTCAAAGCTGTATTGAATGAACTGTTTTCATTTGTATTCAAGTGAAGAACAGGGGTCAGGACCCCTTGTTGGTCTTGGTGTAATGCAATATGGTGACCAGCTCGTGTCCTGCCGCTGAGGTATCATAGAACATACGCTCCTAACGCCACAGAGCATTTTCAGTCAACAGCAGGAAGCCTGCAGGCATCTCACCCGTGGCCTGACCTTAACTAGGTTTACCCACAGCAGGCAAACAGCACACTGCACACCAATACCACATTCAGCAGGAGAGGAGAGAAAAAACACATCATTGATTCTAGGAACATGATGGGATTGGTGTCCTTCCCTGGGGTTGTTTTCTTGAGTTTCTGTTACTCCCCCTCACCCCTCTATGGCCCCTAAGGCTGGGTGAACTATTGCCAACCCTTGACTCTAAGACAAAGATGTTTCTGAAGCAAAGTTCAGAGGCTAAGGTTGCCCTAAACACACATTGTACAGTATATAAACCAAGCTATTCGTATCCCTCTTCCTCTTGTTGTCCCTAATTGACACTTGTTTTCTCATCAGTCTTTCTTTCTTTCTTTTCCTCTACATCTCCATGGCAGCTTGTAACTGCGATGCCACAGGCTCGGTCCGGGACGACTGCGAGCAGATGTCGGGCCTGTGTTCCTGCAAGACGGGAGTGAAGGGCATGAAGTGCAACGTGTGTCCAGATGGAAGCAAGATGGGCATGAATGGCTGCGACAAAGGTAATAAGAGAGAGTAGCAAGGCAACCGGTGGAGTGTTAATGAACCACACAAACACACACACACACACACACACACACACACACACACACACACACACACACAGGTTTTTCTCTTTCGTCTTTTCTCGAATCATTCAAAGTGTTTGTCTGTCACTCGTCTGATCCGTGGATCAGCCCCCGTAGGAGCCATTTCTTTCTCTGTCTGCTTTTCACATCCATCTGGTTTGGCACAGGGAGGGAGTGGCTGCAGGGTGGTGATCGATAGTGATTTGGAGAATACTTGAGTGTACAAATGATAAGTGCGTGACACATCCCCCATTGATATTTTCTTTTCTACTCCATTTTGGACGATTCACAATACTTGTATGTGTATGTTTATACTTCTGTGTAAGGACTATTAATTACTTCCATTAATAATAAAAACAGCCCCAGGGATTGCACAAGCTAAAAAGACGGTTGAAGGAAAGGTTAGTTCCTGCTGCGAGGGCCTGCAGCTTCTTGATTAAGATGCACCATCAGATATCGACTGCAAGTCAAACGCTTAATGAAGCCAGCAGTCCCGGCACAGTGGTGGGGCGCTCTGTCCCATACACTGCTAGATAAAAAGAGATGGTACTGAGGAGTGGTAGCACATGAAAGCAGGAGCCAAGGGATGGGGGGTACTCTAAGCCTCTGTGATGTTGCAACAATGCAAAGACCCCACACTCACAGCCTGGCAGGTGGATGGTGGGCTCCCCGGCTGCAACTCTTGCTGCGGCAACTTCAAGGCTTCAAACGCTCCTTTGGAGAGCTCTGGGTATATGGGGATATGTAGGGAAAAAAGAGCCAAAATATCCTGAGTGCACACCTTTACACAACTCTCAGTAAGGCAGCTTAAGCAAAATGCTGTGGTCAATGAAACCATGAATAATTCACACAGTGTGACTCACAGGTTACTAGACAATTTTATGATTATATTACAGCTGCACTTCTGTGGTTTTGAATAGACTTAAAACAGGTCAGTCACTTAGAGGAGACAAACTTACAGAGTAATGAAACATTGTCTCGCAGCCTGTACCTAACTCCTACGCACATTTTAAAATCAACCAGAGTGGGGTGAGAGGTGCCAGGGGTTGTGGCTCTGTGCAAGGCCAGCTCTGTGGCACCCGAGTTACTAACACTAGTGCTGACACTGTCCTGTAGAAAGATCTTGTGTTAGCAAGATGAAGAATAAGACACTGGACACTTTGTCATTGTAGGCATACAATGAAATTGTATCTTACACATCACACTCCTCTGTTATGGTGTGGTGGCCACTTCAGTAGATTTACTCATTAACATTGTTGTGGAAACACAATAAGCATGGAAGCTAAATGCACACTTCATGCATTACTGCTTCAGATACTAAGTTACTCCTCTAGTAAACTAGTATTTATATGAAATAAAACAATAAAACATTGAGACCATTCAGCAAAGGACAATGGGAAATAACAATTCAACACTGGTTGCTATGGACTTGTCACTAGGCTTCGTCATTGTATATTTTAGCACATAGGTAAAGGTGCCGAAGCTGAACATTATATTCCAAAACACGTTTATTTTTAAAGCAGATTTTAAATTACATTGTAACAATTTAACAATTTGCCCTTATGAAATCCAATCGCGGCACGGCTATTTTGGAACGCAATAGACAGACGTTTAAATTCAACTAAAATGTAACGGTGAACAATCAGTGTGAACAATCAGTGTTCGACCTACAGTCTGTTGTAATGCCTCTCCAAACTCACCATAAAACGTTAAGACACATTAAGAAAAAAGATCCGTGTTTTGCCGTAATCCAATGACACGGAAAAAAAGTAATCCACAGCAATCAGTAGATCCACAAACAGAGTCACGGTATATCCAGCAAGGCCGATACGAGCGTCATATTCACCAGCCAGCTCCAAACAGGTGAACGAGGCCTCTCCACTTCGGCGCTTAAACAAAGTGGAATAATCGTATACAAGTCCAAATCTACACAAAACCTGCAATCAGTTAGTAAGCTGACATCACATTTATATACATGGCATTTAGGAAACTTTTATTGCAACGTTGGCACGGCAAGATGTCCAGACTAGTGCAACAGTAACTTTCGTTTTTTGCGTCCTGCTGCTCCCATCGTCAGCCAGCTAATATTTTTTTTACTAAGGCAGTATATGAAATCAGATGTATTACCTACCACCATTTAGTTGTTTTGTGTTATTTAAGATATTTATAAAATATCTGGTCATGCCAGACGTAATTATTCCACTAATTTTTTAAACTATGCAATTACCCGTTTCAGCCACCAGGGGAGCAGTGCTCCTCCTGCCCCCCCAGCAAACCCTGTGTATGCGGTCAGACCCATCTGCTAGGGGGCCGAGACTGAGAGCTACATGGATAAATATGCACCAAACAAGCCACTTTGAAATTTTGCTCTTTTCATGAATAAAAAAGTTGAGTGACACCCCCGCCCAGACTAAAAAATGTTGGATGACCCTCCCCTCAACAAAAAATAAAAGACATGACCCTCCCCTATTTTCCTCCGGTGGTCCATTCCATAAATACCGAACGGTCCCTTATTAAACGTAAGCAAAAGTTATGTAATTGTAATTGTTGTAAAGTTTAGCATTAAATTCAATGCATGCAGATGTATCTTGTTGTATCTAATTTAGCTACACAATTGCTTTTCACACAATTGCCACTAGCAGTTATAAACTGTACTGATTATGGGACTGTACGGAATGTGTCACAACACAAACCCATTTCTCCTGCAGGTCCTGAGGCCCCGACTTCATGTGAAGAGTTAGTGTGCAATTTTGGAGCTACTTGCATTGAGGTGAACGACCAAGCCCACTGCGAGTGCCCTTCACCTGACTGCGATGAGAAAAACAAAACCAAGGTGGGTCTTTTAAACTGTCTGCACTTAAGAAATACGTAGTTTAAACTCCCAAGTTTGCAACAGAAAGACATTGTTTCAGTGGCCTACAGGGAGTTATCATGTGTTCCCATCTCCCCTCTCTCCATCTCTGTCACTGTGGAGCAGGTGTGTGGCTCAGATGGGGTGACCTATGCTGACCAGTGCCAGCTGAGGACCATAGCCTGTAGGCAGGACAAGGACATCACAGTGCAACACTTTGGACAGTGCACAGGTGAGCCCCGTCGTAGCCTCCATGCATCACGCGTCGCATGATTGGCCAACTGTTGTCAGGCCCCGATCAAAAGATAATGAGCTGTGCCATGGGCCCCGAATTATCTTCCTTCTGCTGTTTCTCCTCCGATTCATCTCTCTGTGTCAGAAAGTAAAGTCACAGCAATGTGTATGCACATTTATCTTGAATTTTGTGTCTTCAAGTCTTCCAGAAAGTACCTGCACATAATACTGTGGCAGTGGTAGCACTTACACTTATTACAATTACAACAATTACACAAATTCCAAATATTTTATTTCAAAAGACACATTTCTGATTCATGGGTAATATCATAGTGACATATAAGTGTATATATAGTTGTCTGCATTTAAGTTCTCTTCTGAGAATTTCCATTGTTTGTAATACTGCACTTTCTCAAGCTTCTTGATTAAGATTGTCTTATAGCAAATATTTAGTTCATTTCACTGAGTACATAGAGTACAGTAAAGTAAGCGCTGCTTGTGAGCTGGCAGGTGAGAGCAGAATCATATGCGACTCTGGAGACAAGTTAAAATAAGAACGAGAGAGATATTAAAGCGTTTTAAAACCAACAGAGCTGTAGTTTGACTGGAGTCTGAGTCTTGCAATCCCACATGACAGCAATGACACTTCCTTTTTGCTTTCTCGCCCCTCTGTTGGGATTTGGCTTCATCTTCAACCCCCCCCCCCCCCCTCTCCACTGTTGGGAAATGCGTCAATCTCTTCGCAGCTTTACGCTGCCAGCAACACAACGCTGCTTCAGTATGACGGCGGATGTAGAGAACATGTGTGCTGAGTAGAAGGTACAATTCTTGCCTCTTGGTCCAGATGCTGATGGACATTGTTTGGATCGGTGTAATAGGTGCTGGGACACGCGCCAAGGCCACGGTTTTCATGTACAGTGAAGTTGTCGTACTGACTGCCAGCTTGCGTCACAACAGGGTTCTAGAGACGCCGCCGGCAAGCTCAGTGGGGAAGAGGAGTGCCAGCTGTGTAGTTCTGGCCATGATCCACTGCCAGGTGTCTCACATGTTTGGGTGGAAAAATGTTCATTCACGTCTTTGCTCAGTGGGCACAGATTTACCAGTCCTCTTCATCTCCCTTGAGCACTCTTTGTCAGACCCAAACTAGGTCATATCCATAGGAGGCAAGGCTGTTGACATGGTCTGTGTTGAATTGCAGTTGCAGGTACACAGATAAAGAATCCAAATATGCTCGGCAAGAGATCGAGAAGGCTTTGATAAGTCCCCGAACATCTGGTACTTACAAATTCAGTGCCGTGGGTTAGCGGCAAAAGGAGCCAAAATCCAGTCTGGTTTCACATTTCTCTGTTGCCTGGCAATAGAGATGTGGGTTGTGTGTAATCCCTCACCTAGCATTGCTGCACACAGAAGGCAAGAAGACGCCTCACAGCGGACTCTTTCCCTGTTAAACCCTTAGGGGAGGAACAGACAGGCGAGTGCTCGGGCCCACCGACAGCCACAGAGGATCTTTTAATTTTTTTCCCCCGGATGCAGTCACACTGCGGGTAGCTGCTCCGCTGCCGCTGTCGGCTTGGGGGTTAGATCTCGAGCTCATTTCACGTGTGGCTGGGTGCGAATTAGCATTTGCTCTGCCTCCACCTCTTACCACAGCGCAGCCCTGCCTGCCCTCCCTCCCGCTGTTTACATGCAGTGCTTCCAGACACCCGGCCTAAGCGCTCTGGCATGCTAATGCTCACCAAGCTGCCATGTGGCTTGACAGGAGAGCAATGCCAAGGGCCTATATACAGTAAATTACTTAATATTGATCCCTTTTTTTACACCATTAATCCGTCGCAACTTTTTATTACACCACAGAGCGTGACTACTGCTGCACAGTCAGACACTAATGGGCTGGCTAAAGGAAAATTCACAATCCTGCAGAAGAAGCTCTTTAAAATCTTTTCTGCTTGTGACAGAGAACTTGTGATGTTACCCAGCAAGTCTCTGAGCTCAAAAGGCAGCGCAGCCACAGAGTATAGGGAGGAGTTTTTCTCTCTTCTTTTGCTGTGTCTCAGCACAAGATGAAGCGATATCTGTGAAACCCAGTAACAAAATGCAAGAGCTACTGTACCATGCACCAGAGGGAGGGCATCTGGACCAATGAGCAAATTCAGGCGCCGGGGGAAAATGGCCACCAAGTTGGCAATGGCCTGCCTCCCCCATATGGTGATATCACCTGTAGTTTTGCGGCAAATTGGCAACGAATGCCAGCATATGGCATCGGCAGCCCTCCGCCTGCATGTTAAGGTCTGTTGCCTTCACCATCTCTCCTCCATGTCCTGCGATTTTATCTCATTACACAACCCCTCATTCTGTTTCTACTGTTTGCATTCCCATACTCTACCACTGCTAGCTGTGTTAACCTGTTTTTTCTTTCTGATTTTAACCATTTTCGTTAGGCTTTCGTCCCTATCATTTTCTTCTTGGCTCTCTGGTTCCTTTGTCTTTCCCCTCCACTCTCCTGTGTCCAGATTTCTCTTCCAACTCCTCCTCACTGAGCCCAGCTAACAACACAAACAATCTTAATAACCACCTTTCAACAATAAGTACACAGCTGAGACAAGCCAAGATGACAATGATTTTTTTTCCTTCTCCATCCTGTGACACAACTGTCCATTGCTCAACAGAGAGGAAAAAAAAGCCCACAAAACTGAAAATGGACTGTTAAACCAGATTAAGAGAAGCATCAGCTGAACAGACTGTGCTGCCAGTCCCTCTTTCCTCTTTCAGATGTTCTTTTCTTTTCTTATCCCGTGTCACGGAGCTAGCTTCTCAAGATATGCACACACACCCAAACACACATTAGGTACTTCCCAGGGAGCAAGCCGCCTGACGCTAAGCTTGGCACCTGACTGACAGGTGTAGCCAAGAGGAAAGGCAAGGCATGCCACCATTCTCGGTGATAGCATCACTGCTCTATGCACCCCACTCCAAATCTCTCTCTATACAAATATCTGTTGAGCTTTAAGCTGACACCCCTTGCGTCTCCCAGTCGTTCTGCCGTCTCAGTAGGTATCACATTTCACACCTCGGTGAACAATTGCCGATCAAATAGCCGATTATAGCAGTGTAATTAATTCCTACCCATAATGTTAGGCGAATCCTAATGAGGCGCAAATCTACGGTATAGGATTTTTTTTTTAAATCTTCTGTTCATTTCACCCACACGTCTATACTCGTGGGACGTAAAGAAGTAAAGGAAGAACGACAGTATTGTCATGCCTGCTTGCCTCGGCTAAATTTGAAGTGCACACTTACGTAGCATCTCCCTGCCAACTCACTTCTCCCCCTCAGGAGTTTTTGTCCTATTTATCGTTCCTTTATCGCAGACAGTTTGTCCTTTTGCACCAGAGCTTTCTGCATTGGTAATGATGGTCTCTGTGCAGAGAGCCTCTTCTCACTCCCTCATTTGGAGTGTTTTTTTGCCGTGTGTGTGTGTGTTTGTGCATGTCAGTTGACAGCAGTGTGTTTGTGGTGGCATTGACGGATGCTCATGCTCTCCGCAAGCAGCAGTGTGCCGTCTTTGAAGCCAGAGTTAAAGCCGGCTTTTTTTGCCCCATTTCTATCAATCATTCATCACCGGAGGCACTGGCTGTTGGTGATTAAAGCTTTGCTACTGGAGGGCAGCATTTGAATATGGATTTACAATTCATAGGCATTGGCACAGCACGCATGCAACACACGAAAACGCATACTGTGCACAGAAATACATGCCATATGTGTAAACACGCAAGCACAAACACACTACGCACTATGCATTGACACCAACTGGAGTAGTTTAACCCTGTCAGGGCAACATAACTCATCTGCAGGCGAAACACACTGCAGTGCATATAACTGTGGGTGTCATTTGTTGGCATATTCCATATTCACTCTGCATATGGATGCACTTTCATTACTTACAGTAAGGTTTGTCAGATAAAGATTCCTGACATCCATCCATTGCAGGGTTTTTAATCCGAGGTTGCTTTTAAAAACGGGAGTCTGCGTGTGCGTGTGTGTGTGTGTGTGTGTGTGTGTGTGTGTGTGTGTGTGTTCTTTTTTTAATGTAATTTCATAATGACATTGTTGAGCATCAGGGAGAAGGGTTAGAAGATTAAAAAGAACATAATAATCATCAGTAGATGCAGAGGTAAAAAAGTTATCGTCAAGAGAAGGTTGTAATAATCATTAAGTGGCTTTGTTATGCTTTATTGGCTAATGATGTTTTTATTTCCTTTGGTGTGATTTTCGAGGTTGTAATGGAGTTAGGTGAAGCATAATCAAACATTTTCATCTTTGCTCAGTCATTCATCCATTCCTTGCTTCCTCCCCTTCCCTCCACCAGAAACCATCTCTGAGCCGGCAGACCGGCCCACCCCAAACCCCTCAGCCACCACCCACAGCTCAACCGCTGCCGCCACCATCACCACCCCCGCCCCTTTCCACCCTGACATGGTGTGGGCCATCCCGCCTCCACAGACGGAAGAGACAGAGACCACCGAGCGGCCCCCGGCCACCACCCCCTTTTCCACCCTCATCCACAACAAAGCAAACAGCCGCCTCTCCATCCACACCCAGCCTCAGCCGCCGAAGTCCACCGCTGCTGCCGCCACCACCACCTCCTCCTCCCACAGCGGCCCTGCTCCCTCCGCCGCTGCGTCCTCCTTCGACGGTTCGGGCAGCGGGGAGCCAAGTGGGGACGACCAGACCGAAGAAGAGGAGGAGCAGGAAGAGGAAGCGGGCAGCGGCATCCCAACGGAGGCCAGTGGGGCAGAGGAGCCTGTCGGTAAATCACTGCTCTTTCACTTCATAACCCATAATGCTTTGAGGGGTGTCTGGGAGGGGCTTTTTTTTTCAAGAAGGGGTTGAACAGAGTCATAGTCTCTTCTTAGCTGACATCATAACACATTCCTACCATCATCTGTTTTATTGAAAATGTACATTAACATCAGCACAGGCTTCTGTATCTCTATGCAAATTGTTTTTGAGGAGACAAATGCCAAAGCCAGGCAGGCAGGGAACAGAATTTTTTGTAAACATATGCTGTTAGTGTCATTTCCACTTGCATAAGATGTATATCTCTATTTCAGACAAAAAGGAATGTATTTGCATGGTTCACCGTTGCTACATCACCCATGCTGTTTTCTCCCATTCCACCCGCGCGCTCGCTCTCAACAGCTAGCAAAACAAACCCAGGCTCTGTAAAATATACTCTCGGCAAGCCGGATGAAACTGCTGGCCCGCATCTGGGGATCTCTGGAGCCTGACTTGACATGCTGATGTGACTGGGAGTTTGAGGTGTGAGTGTGTGTGGAGGCTGCATGCCTTGTCACATGACCAGTCTGAAATCTTTCTCGACATGCCCTCCTGACTGTAACAGCAGGCCGAGGTTTCTGGGCCTCTGCGTCGACAACAAGGGATGGCTGAGACTTTTCAATCAGGGCTTCTTTTTTCTGTTATTTTCCATCCATCCACCTCGCTTGACAGCTTGCAGTAACAGACTACATACCATTCATGGTACAGCGGGACCCCAGTGTGCTCTTCCTCAGCTCTTCCTCCTCATCCCCTCTCGCTCCTTCTCCCCTCCTCTTAGATTTATTCTCCTGTCAGAGGCTGACCAGAGTGCTCGGTGGAGCGGGAGGCATGTAGTCTGTCTGCCAAGGAGACCTGGTGTCTTGTGGCTGTGTGTGTTTGTGTGTGAATTAATGTGTACCCAAGCATGCCTGGATGTTAACAGATTAGGAGATTGTACAGTGCAGATT
Source organism: Sander lucioperca (assembly GCF_008315115.2). NCBI lineage: Eukaryota > Metazoa > Chordata > Actinopteri > Perciformes > Percidae > Sander > Sander lucioperca. Next base: position 12,868,519 of record NC_050184.1, read on the forward strand.
TTGACATGGATATTAAATATATCTACACTCATGTGTTTCTTCATAATTGTGTGTTTGTGAGGTGTGTTTGTATGTTTTCTGTGTAAAATGTGGACGTCTTATCTTTGTTTTGTGTGTGTGTGTGTGTGTGTGTGTGTGCGCGCGCGCGCACGCGTGTGTGTGTGTGTGTGTGTGTGTGTGTGCGCGCGTGTGTGTGTGTGTCTTATCTCCCTCTTCTCATGTCACTGAGTTTGTCCAATTCCGAGTGCACATATCACTGTCACAGTATATAAATGTGAGCAGGCCAGATGTGTGCCTTTGTAAATTTTTTTGTACCTGTGCTCTGTTGAAATCTGCTCTTATCTGTGGCTGTGAGTGTGTGTGTGTGTGTGTGTGTGTGTGTGTGTGTGTGTTTATTTGGCAGTTCTCATAGCTCCCACTGGAGTCATGCAGCATCCCCTTGCTGTTGTGCATTGCCCCCCCCTCCCCCCACCCACCCACCCACACACACACACACACAGCCCTCTCATTTTCAGCCCAGCATCTGTAAATCTGCAGACCACACGCCAACAGATGCCCTATAAACCCCAGCCTCCTCTCGCATCCTTTGACCGTGAGTCCTTGAGCAGGACGTCCCCTCGCCTCTGACGTCTTTACGACTTGTTTAGCCTTCTAATCTCTGTGCGGCGATAAACTGCGCCGCTTCGACAAAGACACCCCCTCCACCAACACCATCATTACAGAGGACGGACCTTCCCTGCTGTTGCACACTCTCATCTTTCAGAGAGAGAAAGTCCAGCCACTTTTATGTCTTTTATGTTCCAAGATATACAGGCACCGAATCGCAAACACAACTGTATGTTTTTTTCCAAGCAAGCCTTGAATGTAACTGTTAGCCAATCAGCAGTGAGCAGTTATCACATCCCCTCATCAGTTAAAGTGCTCTGTGTGTGACATGACTGGCAACAGTGGCCATTATGTGTTCTCTGCCTGACAAAATGAGTTCCAGGTGTAAAACCAGTTCCCATGAAAATGCCATATAATCACTCCTGACAGATGCCTCTATTAGCGTACAATCACAGGTCAGCAGACTGAAAACGCACAACCATCTGCAGAAGCAAGAGCACGTTGTAATAAAAAAAAAAAAAAAAAAGTCGGTTTTTACCTTAGAAACACTACCCACCCTCTCTCCTCTGGGTCTCTGAGATAATCTGGCTTGAATTTATGAATTTCCTGATGAATTATTATGAACCCCTGTGTATCATCCCCAGGTCCCACGCTGGCAAGCACCACTATACCCACAGCTGAGGACAGGTCATCCTGTGAAAACACGGATTTCGGCTGCTGCCCCGACGGCAAGACACCATCCAGCACTCCAGAGGGCGCCAACTGCCCCTGTAAGTCAAAAATGCCCCTTCTCTGCACTTTCTCTACCCCATTGTTACCTGGATATCGCCCTGTTCTTCCTCCTCTGGGTTTTTGTCTCCTGTCAGTCGGTACTATATAATGAGAGAGATGAAATCCTGATATCACTTTATGTTACTGGGATTCACAAAGATACAGTAAATGAGCATCCACTGCAGCATTTGCAGTTAGCTAGCGTTACAATTCAAACCCTTTTTGATTTTTACAAATTGAAACAACAAATACTTATAAGACTATTCGCTTTCTTTCTGAGAGCTAGATGAGAAGATCAATACCATCTTCATGCCTTTGCATTGAGTATGGAGCTGGACCTGGGAGATGATTAGCCTAGCTTAGCATAAAGGCTGGAAGCAGGAGGAAATGGCTAGGCTGTCTCTCCAAAGTATAAAACAAAAAGCACCTAAAGCTCACCAACGCCTTGTAGTTTTAGTTTCTTTGTAAGTTTATTTGATTAGGACAATGCACATTAATGAACATTTCTGTAAATGCACCAGTGTTAGCCAGTCGGCCAATTTTCAGCTGTAGTCCTAATTACCTAGTATGCATGTCTTCATGGTGGGAAGAAACCAGAGCAAACCCACACAAACATGGGGCGAACATGCAAACTCCACACAGAAAGGCCCGGAACGACCTGGATTCGAACCCCACACCTTCTTGCTGTGAGGCAGAAGTGCTAACCACTATACACTATATTAATTTATAACCTTAATGTTGTTGATGCATTGAGAATCATCACAATATTTTTTCATATTTAATGTTTACTTTGGGAATGGTGATATTGTGCCATCTGCCTTAAACAAGCAGATGAACAGGTGCTATTTCTTTTTTCTGCAGCAATGCTTTAATGAATCACCACCCTCATATGCAAATGATCATATTGGCAGGTGGCAGGGAAAAAAATACACAGTGGAAATATATACAACAAAAATATACAAGTGGAAGTGTTACCTCAGTAATCCATGGTTATGAATTTGACGACACTTGACTCGACACTCTGACTCTGATATTAGTCGTATCCTGCCTGTTTACAAGTGAGGTTCATTTTCTCGACTTCTTCTCCGTTATTTTGAATGAAGTTTGGTTTCACATCAGTCGACACCATATTTTAGGGCCCATGTGCAGTGTCTCTATTGCTGCTTTTCCTGACTTCCTTCACCTTCTTTTATTTCCTCCCCCCCCAAACACACACACACACACACACACACACACACACACACACACATTCTTCTCTTCAGTCTCTATCAGTTGGTGTCTCCCTCTTGAGCTATATCTCACCCTTTCTCTCCCTCAACTCAGTCAATCTCAATCCGGTCTTGCATCAGTTTATTTCTCTCTGGAGTTGAGCAGGGAGACAGTCGAGAGACTACCCGAGGCCGACAAGCACGGTCGTACCAATCAGTGCCTTCTGACTCGTTCATAAAGATAAAGGGCTTCTTTCTCCCCTTTGCTTCTCTATCTCTTTCTCCCTCCATCCCTCAGTTGAAATCTGCTCTCTATTTGTCCCTGCGGTGTTAGTCTGACTGATTGTGAAAGGAGGGATTCTATTCGGCTCACATGGGAGCTCCAGGTCATGAGTTGAAAGAGCTCAGGCCACAAATTAGACCGCAGAGTTGCTTTTCTGCCATGTTGAAGGTCCCAAAGCCTTCCAATAAAACCAGAATTCAGTGCCACACAAGCCATAATATGATCTGAAGATATGAGGCCACCTTTGGCCTTCCACAGCCTTCTACCATTTATCTGTTTTGCAGGATTTATGGCCAAACAGAAGAAACATGGAACGGCACATCTGTTGAGGTTGGATTTGATGACATTTGGCCTCAAATCCAGACGATTGAAGCACGTGCTGTACAAGCACCTGTGACAGTTTTTTTTAAGCTGTAAGACAACAGTTGTTACAAATCCGCTAAAGCCTGTAAATATTTTTCTCAGCCAACAATGACGGGACACTGGCGATCAATTTTTCATTCAGCTCAAGTGTTACCAATAAAATCAGGCAGTGCGATAGGCTGATCGATACACAGGATCTTTTTTCTTCTGAGGAGGGCTTCCACTCATTAGGAGTGAAATGACACATCCCTCATGCAAGAATATCCGCCATCTCATTGTACCGTCCAATGTATTGACGTGCGCCACGGCTGTCTCAAAAAGAAAAGCTGTTTTAATCTTTATATTTTTTTAGTGGCTCAAGGTTGAGTTTAGTCCACACATTCACACACTCAAGTAGATAGATATATATATATATATATATATATATATATATATATATATATATATATACTGTATATATAACCCTTATTATGATCTGTTGTGAAGCTTCTCAGTGGATGTCAGACCTTGGTTATAATGTATTAAAGGGTTGTTTCACTCAAATTACAGAAAATGTAATTTATCACTTACCTGCCGTAGTATTCGACCATGGAAATTGTTGTTGTTTTTTTTGTTCAGGTATTGAGTTATCTTCCTCAGGCTTCAGTGCAACATTGGTTTAGCCTCATGTGTTGCTCAGAAAAAACACTACCGGCCCTCCATATGTTACATTTAAACAAGGTAATACCATTCATATGACACTAAAGATAATGACTAGCGAATGCTCATGTGAAAGTTAATGGCACGCTAAGCTCCAGCTAAACTCTTTCATATGCCAGTGAAAGGCTGACCAATTCATTATATTTTACAGTTCACTAGAATCTGATAGTCAAATAGCTCTGTCCCTCCTTTTATCGCTCTCTTTCTTTCCCTCGTTACGTCCGTCACGGCAGTGGGCTGGAAAATCACCCTCTCTGATGTTTGTCTTCTCTGCAGATTAAAAGTCAGATCTCTCTCGCTGCCCCCCCTCTCTTTCTCCTGGTCTTATCGGCCAAACCTCACCCATTTGCCTCTATTTTATAGCCGCCGTCACATCTGAATCGATGTGTGCTGCCTGTGAAAGTACTGTTAAGATGAGGGGAGACAGAGGGAATGGGAGTGGGGCAGGAGCATGTCGCCAGTGTCTGCTGTCCTTTTCATACAATTTTAACCAGGCTGTGTCAGTCACCGGTCTAGCGGCATTAGGGTGACAATTACGGCTATCTTTCACGATAATCATACAAGTGCTCTTCCAGTTCTCTCTGGCGTTGCTCAGGCAGGGGCAGCCATGATTGATTTGGGCAATTTGTTCTGCTGATTACGAGCGGCGTGGAAGCATGGCATCAGCGCCTCGCATGCTTCTCCGTTCTTCACCTCACACACACACACACAAATCCCCTCCGCTTTGAGCTTTATTTGTTTTAGCCCTCTTCTCTCTGGCAGGAGTATAAAAAAAAACATATAGAGAGTTGATAAATGTTGGACAACATAACCCCCAAGGTCGCACAGGGAGGCTCTCTCTTTGCTGAAGAAGGCACTTTTGAGAGTGCCTGTGGGCTGTTTCCTTTTTAGTGTGTGTTGTCTTTCCTTCATGTATTTGTGTGTCTGTCTAACTTGTTGTCTTTTTACCCAGCCCGCCATGCCTCGGCCAGCTTTTTGGATGAGTCTCAGTCTGGTAAAACTGGCCCATTTTTCCACCTTCCCTCCTTCAATGTTCTTTCCTTCTTTCTCTCATATCTCACGGTCCACCTCTTCCACCACCACAACCTCCACCACCACTACGCCCAAACTCCAGCCCTTTTTAAAAACACCCACACAATCTCCCAACAAACTCACTAACCTCCCCTTGTCAAACACACACAAACACACAATCCATCACTAACCCAAAACTGGCACTACCCCAAAACGAGCACTGTGTAAAGGCAGCGGGAACTGAGTGATAGAAGAAGGTTTGAGCTATTGTCTTTCAGTATCACATCTTCTTTCCTCTCCTCCTCTCCTTCCAGCCACCATGAGGTTCAGCGGTTTCCTGCACTTGGACCAGGTGGAGGGCCAGGAGATTTTCTACACCCCCGAGATGGAGGACCCCAAGTCAGAGCTGTTTGGAGAGACAGCCCGTAGCATAGAGAGTGCTGTAAGTGCTTTAGGAGCAAGTAGGGTTGGGAATATAGTTGATATGTCATGGCTAAATTTACCATTAAGACAATTTTTTCCCCGATATTCACTTGTTTACATTTTATTATTAAAGGTGCAATATACGAAACAAGTCTGGGCCGGGATAGCATGCACACGGCTCTCACCTCTGATGTCACAAGCAAACATGGAGGTGGCTGAGCCGAAATGCCGGCGGCTAGCAGTTCTTACCGAGCTAACAGTGTTAATGGGAGTTAGCTCACACTCACTGGGGTGACCTGGGGGGAACTGGAGGGTGGGTGTTATGCTTCCAGCCACTGTGGCTCGGGACTGCGTTATCAGCTGTATCCGTCATATGAGCGGCACCGCTCCCAGGCGCATGTCTTGCCTGGGTAGCGCGTAGTGCTGAGATACTGTAGATAATTCTGTGTATCTGATATTATTTAATCAGTTTAGAGACTTAATGACTCTTCTCTACTTGTGCTGCATCAATTGATGATTGCCACTTTATGGACACAATGGCTCCTGTTCACCAAACGTTGCATAGTCTAGCTTTGGATTTAGTGGAATAAACCTCTGACACAACATTCAAAGCATCGTGAGGCACTAAAACTCTTCATCTAGAGCCAGACTAATCAAATTCTTTGAGCTCCTTCAGGCAGGCAGGTTTCATTGCAGGTTTTACAGACCTGACACCCTGCAGCTGCTGAGTAATATTCTGCCACACCGGGCTGGAGTGTTTTCTCTGGTCAGTGATCTGATAGTAAAATATCAATGATTAAAAAAAAAACATATCCACACACATCAGCTGCGAACAGAGAGGAACATACATCATATCAGAGGGAGACAACATGGCCTGGCTGATATTTGATTTTTAATAAAAGGGGTGGTATTGGCAAACTGGAAGGAATACAGTGATTGAATACCAGTTTTTTGACCCAGGTAGGTAGACTCTTCACAGAGTAGTGGTCCATCATGGTGGTTCAATAATTCTTTTTCACAAATACTAACATCAAAATACGAATTTCCTCACATACACTGCTGATTACTTCAGAATTTTCACAGAATTTGGCTGTTGCTTTTAATTTCAAGCGCAGCAGCAAAAGCTCTAGGGCTGAGTTAGCACTGACACTACATGAGGCTTCCAGAAACTCTCCAAGTTTAATAAGAGAACTATCAAAAAAATAAAATAAATAACAGCATTCTGCTGCCTTGTGCAAAGACTAATTTCTCAATTGCTTGCCAAACACTTCACAGCACCCACCACCAGCATCTCATGTGAGATTAATTAAGAATTTTCAGACATTTGAAAAATCAAGTCCTTATTCTGGATATGAGTCTCATAAGTTTGGATGGCCAGTTGTTGTTAGCCAGCCAAGGCTGAGGCAGGCATAGAGCCTGTACAGTAATCATTGTTTGAGCCTGGCAGTTTACCCTGCTCAAACTTCTCTACTGTCATTATCTCTGTTGAGCTCAGACCTTAGAACAATTGTCTCTGTTGTTAAGCCAGGGCCATGCTCCTCTGATGAAATGTGTGTGTGTGTGTGTGTGTGTGTGTGTGTGTGTGTGTGTATACACGGTACACATCTACCAGCTGTTGAATCAGTGTCACTAGCCCCCACTGGGACCTAATCTACTACCTCACAGCGATGTGTGTGTGTGTGTGTGTGTGTGTGTGTGTGTGTGTGTGTGTGTATATGTGTGTGTGTGTGTGTATATGTGTGTGTGTGTGTGTGTGTGTGTGTGTGTGTGTGTGTGTGTGTGTGTGTGTGGGTGGGTGTGTGCGCGCTCGTTACACTTCAAGTCTGCGTGTCTCTGAAGCCTAGTGTGCCACTTGATTGCAACCAACTCCTCTTCATCTTTCAACACTCACACTGAGCACACAGACACAGACTAACACAAAGTACACACAGATATACAGCACACAAACAAAGAATCAAGCCGCAGCACATTTTTTTTTTATCAATCAGTTACAATTAGTGAATAAATTAGGGTATGTGAGAGAAAGAGGTTTATAGGTCCACAGCAGAGCTTGTCCAGCATTTCCATGCCTAAGACAGCTTTAGAGGATTTTATTTTTAACCCGTCTATTTTGCCGTCACACCTCAGCCAACAAATTAGAGGCGTTCAGTACATGAAGGAAATAATCTGAATCCTCAAGCTGAATTGAGTTTACTGAGTCATCAGTGTCACTAATCGAATCGGCAGCCTCTTGCATTGGCGCTCACTTGCTAGTGTCTTAAAAACGTTATAATATACAGAATCTTGGTTTTTGTTGCAAAGGAAAAGTTGCAAAAACATTGTTGATGTAGTAACTCTGCTGCAGACAGGTGGTTGCGGAGCATTAAACCTTATGTGATTGTGCAATAACCTAACAAAAGCGAGCGTACTACACAGTCAGTGACTATGTCACTCGGTACAAAATGGTTCGAATAAGCAAAATGATGAGTAATTTCCACCACAAATCACAAGAATTCCAGGTGAATTTGTCTCAAATATCACATAATGGGAGAATATTCTCTAAAAGCAGCATTTTGTGGACAATGATTGGCTTTAGTAAAATCAGCGAGATGCAGATGGGGCGTGTGGAGGAGTGCTCAGTGGAAACAATGGAAGCAGCCACTCAGAGGATGCTCCAGTAAAGTGGGTTAGCAGGCCCTGTGGCTCCTGCGATTTTAACCAACAGTTGAAATGAGGACGAGGCGGCGGATTGTCCTCTCGTTTCTTGTTGCTTTTGAGTGTGTGAATGTGATTAATCCACCAGCACGCTGACAAGAACAGAATTATGGGCAAACATTGAGTATAGCTTTAAGTTAACGTTTTAGTTCTAGCATAAAAATTGTCAAATTTTAAGAATAAAATATTGGCCTAGATTTTTTTTGGGCTAAAGGCATTTACAGCCCTACTGCCATTATTACCCCGTCGGCTTAAAAAAACATTGTAGTCAAACCTCCTTATGGAGCTCTTCTGGCTGTTACAACTTGCACGCAGTGGGGGCATCAGAAGTAAAACCAATCAGGAGCACATGTCAGGGTTGCACGACATTTATCTTAGCTCCTCCCGAAAACATGTCTCTATAATTATTGCCACGGCTGCAGTTAAATGTCAATTTGTGCACCCACACTCGATAGGTTTCTTCTCTGCACCCCAATTTCTTTCTTCCTTGGAGATAGAGTACAGTCTTGGACTCGCTGCTATGATAGCGTAGAGCTCATTTCCAGCCTCATTTATCATCTCTTCTCTCCGTCCGTTCTCTCCTCCTACTCTCTCTCCTTCTCTCTCTTCCTCAGCTCAATGAGTTATTCAGGAAGTCGGAGGTGCACAAAGACTTTATGAGCGTTCGTGTCCGGAACCTGGCGCCCAGCAACTCCATCCTGGCCTTTGTGGAGGCCCATTTCAAACCAGGTAAGAGATCTTTGGAAAAAAAAGCACAGTTGCCAATATAGAGGTATATGCGTTTGGAATCCATTATGGTTTGTTCCCCTTTGTCTTTAGGCAAGCAGAATGTCTCAAAAAAGTATGTACTTGATTTAAATGAAATTGGGATAAAAGTTAGGCCACTGGCCAAGGAAGACCTAATTACTTTTTTATGCAGAATAAGCCACCATATCACCATTTTTAAAGTCTCGTAACTCCTGGGCTGTAAGGCGGAGAGGCAAAATGTGTTCTCCCCTGGATTCCTTGGTCCAGCACTCTATTCATAATTCATTACTCCTCCTACACATTTCATTCCATGCTCACGAAATTTACTGCTTAACATTTTTGGATACTATTTTGAAGATTCCACACAGTTCTCTTAAAACTTACACTACCGGTCAAAAGTTTGGGGTCACTTAGAAATTTCCATTCAACTCCATTATAGACAGAATACCAGCTGAGATCAGTTGCATTGTTTTTTTTAACCAGGGCAGCAGTTTTCAGATTACATTATGTGCTTACATAATTGCAGAAGGGTTCTCCAATGTTTTCTCAGTTAGTTTTTTAAAATGATATCAGATTAGTAAACAGAATGTGCTTTTGGAGCATTGGATGAATGGTTGCTGATAATGGGCAATGTAGATATTGCATTAAAGATCAGCCACTTCTTTCTACAACAGTCGAGAACCCTTTTGCAATTATGTAAGCACATAATGTAATCTGAAAACTGCTGCCCTGATTAAAAAAATCAATGCAACTGATCTCAGCTGGTATTCTGTCTGTAATGGAGTGGAATGGACATTTCTAAGTGACCCCTAACCTTTGACTGGTAGTGTATTTCTGAAATCAGTTGTGCAATAGCAATCACATTGTAGCTGCACATCACCACTGAGAGTGATCCTGCAAACTCAAATCTTTAAGTATGCTTGTAATGTTTTGAAAAAGGATAATTGGAAATAAGCATACTTATTTCCAATAAGGTTTTATAAGAGTTTTTTTCTTCAAAAAATCATTCCGATCCAGAGATGTATGCAGGTTAAAAACTTTTCTATTATTAAAACAACAAATTTAGAGTATTGTGCATCCTTGGCAGAGATATGCACTCTCTGAGTGCTTTCTACTTATTTTTTAATTTGGCTTTCCTCATCTTTTTATAATTTTCTTCTCAATGCCAACGTAATCTATTGCTCGCAACAATTTTCCCCGGTGTTAAAAAAACCCCACAACATTATAAGAAGGTTTTTACCTAAATCTTCACATTGGTATTTGTTATTCATCAGAGCCAGGAAAAGTTACCTACGGCTGTACAGGTGAGATTGTTGGCTTGTGCTCTGTTTCAGCACCTCTTTGAATCTCCTATACAGTTAAAGACACAATTTGTGATATTGAAAAATAGAAGTGTGCCCAACAAAAATCACAACTGGAATGGAACCTGCTGTTACTCTCAAATATATTGATACAGTGTCAAACAATAGACAACAACTAAATTTAAGGTACTGATGTTTTTTAATCAGTTAAAGGTTTGTTTACATCACTTATGCTGTAACACAATGTCACTCATATGGTTGGCGCCGCAACTGGGCCTTTAAGCTCCTTTTGTAACGTACAAAACCCCACCCTCCCCCCTTCTTTCCTTTTTTATGAGCATCGTTTAGTGTCCTTCACACCCTTCGTACAAGGCAACGTTAAGCGACGCTCCTCCATGGCCTGTAAAGCGAACATCTGCAGTGAACGTTAATGAGAGTGATTCATCTGGAAAAAAAAGCTGGACAAGCGGCAGGTGGAGGACGAGTGGTCCCTGGAGATTCTCCACCTGTCATACACAGGCTTTTCTGATATATATATATATCTCTATCTATCCATTGTGCCACTAAAGTAGCGGGAGTCCTGTATTTGCTTTGGAGTGCTCCTCAGAGGCCTTGTCCTGAGTGGTTGTACCTCTTTGTTTATTGTAGATACAAGGTACACGGTGGAGGACATCGAAGGAGCCCTGCTGAAACAGCTGAAGGCCTCTAAAGAGACCAGCATCGCCGTGAAGAAGCCGGAGGACGAGAATATACGCTTCACCAATTATGGTAATACAGTATGGACTTGTGTCAGGAGTGTGTGGGGATTAATAAAATGAAAAGGGGTTTTAAGTTATTCATGAGGTGATTTATCAAAGGTTTTACGGTTCTTGAACAGGAAATCTCAGGACCGCCGGCTCAACATACTTTACCGTCTCTTTTTCTTTGTCTAATTTCCATTGTTCTCTCGGGCTTTTTTGACAGGCCTCTCCTCCCCCTTCTTCACCACCACTACCACCACCACCACGTCAGTCACCACAGCTGCTCCCACCACCACCAGCACCACCACCAGGCCTCCAACAACCTCCCCGTACATCATCCGTCGCCCACCAGGCACTACCCGCAGGCCTTCCAATGGCAGACGTACCACCACAGCCTCTGCGCCGGTCACCACACCACGAC